>NC_134708.1:21648700-21948700 GCF_043290135.1 Rhipicephalus microplus | reverse complement strand
TTATGCAGCACGTCGAACGAAAGCTTCTGTCGTTAACAGTGTGGTGCTGCTTGTGCACAAAAAACTGCTGCCGAAGGCGCAAATGCGTTTCGTGTTTCAGCAAGTCTATGAGCTCGCCGGTCTGTTTCCTACTTCCATCTTCGTTCTTCTAACTTTTTTTTTCCTTTTTGACATATTCGTTTACAGTGACTGACAGGCCGGCCCTCATGATGGCAAACAGCGCCAACATCAAGCGAGCGTTCCTGGAGGAATTACAGAACGTCACAGGGCTATCGCCGCTCCGAACCCCGGATGTGCTGGTGCGTGCTCTTGAAAGTATACGCAACCAAAACGTACACACGTGCACTCAGAATGTTAGCCAAGCGTAAGACACGGGTAAAGAACTGGTGCCATATATGGTTATGAGGTCTACATTAGCCTTATCCGAACATTTCAAAGCAATACAGCGGAGGTTGGAGCCAGAAAGTGACGAGAAGTAGCGCAAGCAGAAGACAGCAACAAAAACTACGACGTATTAATGTGGTGTTATGAGACCTTCATGCATGGGTACGTGCATGGTTGATGGGTAGGTGGCAAGGGGTGGGGGTGCGGCCACTTCTACTAAACATCTAAAGGCGGTGCCTAAACGGCCCAGTACCTTTACTCAACGAATATCTGACGTCGTTTTGAATGCGCAGGGTTGTGGCTGAACGCTTTTGTTGCTGTTGTTTTTGACGATAATGGCGGCCGAGAATCTCCGACGTTGCATTCCGAGAACTGCTTAACGTTCACCTTTACCCCGGAAAGTCGAGGCCAATGGAAGGACTTTATGAACGTCATCGCTTTGTATTCATTTTTTAATACAATGTGGGGCTTCTTTTCTTTCGATTTAGGCCATCGGAGAGAGGATGGTGGAGTCGCTGCGGGGAAGCATTCCCCCCCCCCCCCCCTATTGCAGAACTTTGCGCACGGCCATGCCTATATGATGTTTAACCAAATGAGATTAGAAATTTTTGGCGAAGATGAAAGGCTGAAGGGGTGAGAAATCGGCCAGTAGAGAATGTGCAAGCCTACAGTTCCACACTGGGATCGGCATTTGTCACTAATACCTCGGGGTATTAGTAACAAATACCGATCCCAGTGTGTCACTGTAAGTATTAAGGGACGCTATTACCATGAATTATATTACCATGACTGTGACAGGTCTCAGAATCCAAATGTAGGCTTTAGCTACTTGCCTTGCTCGGCGACATTTTATCTCTATGTGCCGCGTTTCAGCCACAATTTCCTTCCATATTGAACAAAGTTTTCATCAACAAAGTTGCCGAATTCAACTTGTCAAGTGCATTCACGTGCTACACTGACGATGAGCGGCTGCAAGATTGGCTCTGAGAAAAGATAGTTTCGCTGTACTCTCCCCGTTATGGGTACATGTCATCAAGAAAGAAAGGAAATGAGAGCAAGAGAACAGAATATGATACCGGTTCTAACTCGATCTCTCTGACTTTCAGATTGATTTCACGGATAACATGGCCTACGTCACTGTGCTTATTCTGGGACATCCTGCAATTTCGGGTTTGTATAACCGATAGCGTAAACTATTTACGATTGTTACGCTTATGGTTGATTGATTATTTGATTAATTTATTTATGCACTCATTCACTCACTCACCAACTCATTAATTGATAAACTGATTGATTGATTCACTCACTTATCAATGAATAGACTCAATGGTTGATTCATTTGTTCATTCATTCATCCATTGACTCATTGATTGATTTATTGGTTCATTCATTCATCCATTGACTCATTGATTGATTGGTTCATTCATTCATCCATTGACTCATTGATTGATTTGTTAGTTCATCCATTCATCCATTGACTCATTGATTGAATTGATGGTTCATTCATTTATCCATTGACTCATTGATTGATTGATTGATTCATTCATTCATCCACTGACTGATTCATTCATTGTTTCATTCATTCTTACACTGACTGATTCATTCATTGACTCATGCATTCATCAATTGACTCATTGATTGATTCATTGAGTTTACAGGTTGGAGGGGGGGGGGGGGGCATCTGCTGCTGTTTATACTGCTGCGCGCAAAGTGCGCAAACTTAAGAGAGATCTTCGGAGTCTCTTAGCTACAACGAAGACGACTTAAGTCGAACGCTATTAGAAATCTATTAAAGCGCATTCGTATGCATTATTTTTGAAACATTTGTTGGCATTCCCACTTGTTGTGCATGCAACATGGCATGTCAGAACGAGGGTGACAAGTCTTTAAACACCCGACGAGGCATAAGCAAACTTACAGATGAATTCATTTTTAAATTCAGCAATTCTTTCTTGAAGACCTCTCTCTAAACTTCCTTCTTAACCATGGGCTTTATTTTGTACATTGCGAAATTCTGCCATTGGTCAAATATAATTGGCACAAAGAACCGCTACGTCTTTTGTTATTCAATTTAAATGCGACCATTGCAAAATTTGACAATATTTGACAGAGTGCAGAACAGCACCCCGGCTCGGCATAACGCTTTAGCAAGGACGGAGTGAGCTACAAATGCTCGGTTGATCGCGCAGGCGACTACGCAGAGATACCGAAAATGAAAATCATGGAGCCCGAATGGACGGAGGGAGCCATCACGCGTGACAACTGTCTCAAGGCGTGCTCTTCCAAGGACTACAAGGACTGCAGGTGAGGAGGCGGGCGCTCATGCTTAACACTTTCCCATCTGTAAGTGAACCACCCCGGAACAAATCCGCGCGAAGTGCGTGAGTATAGCGCGTCAAGTATATGCACTTCCACATATCTTGAAGTGTGAAAGAGAGAAAGAAGTGCTTGAAAAGCACATTTTAAGACATAGTACACTCATACAAAGAATGAGCGTGTTCATAGGAATCGACCACACGCTAGCGGATTTGGAGATCTACTAGGACAGCACCTGCAAAGTATCCGCTACATAGAACCTGCTACACTCAAGCACAGCTCCTGGGAATTCGAGGAAATTACTAAAGGCATACGCTCCCATGTAGTCTCGACTAGGTGGGACGATGACCTGCTGAGCTCCCGACCCTCTGATCAATTCTGGGTCGTCCAGCAGGCCCCCGAAGCGGCGACTAAGCATAACCTGGACGTTCGGACGTAGGGAACTCAGCCCGAGATAGGACATTCTGAACTGCAGGACGTTCAGTATAGAGGTTTTTACCGATCATAAAAATTCCTTCAGGACAGATTTCTTTATAGAAGAAAAAAAATCGGGACAAAATGCGCAGTGTTCTCGATTTCGAATAAAAAATCCCGGGCATTCATTATGCCTGCCTCTGCAATTTTCGCACGCGACAGAATGTCTTAATGAATGCGCCCACTCTCTCTCCTCCGCACTTCGCGATTGAGTGCTGCAGTGGTCTACCGTGTCTTTTCTTATGCTATAGCAGTGCTGGTTAGCTCCTAATAATGAATAACATTGGGCTAAACGATATCATATGCCTGATAGTGTCCGCGACAGCTCGTTAACTGATAGGCAGTTTTTTTTTGTCTAAATTAACGTAAGTGTTGTTGAACGCTGGATAATGGTTACTCATGATTGTATATCTTGTTTTAACAGCGAGGTGGTCTTCGTCATAACTCGCTCAAGTGAGCGAGTTGTGGTTTTTTTTTTCTTTGTACGCACAGAGAACAACCTGAACGGTTGCTGTCCGCGACGCTGGTGCAGATGTCACGGGAATCGGATGGCCCGAAAGTCACGGGCTCAATCCCGCCGGGGTGATCGTATTTCGATGGTTGCAAAGTGCTGGAAGCACGTGTACTTTGCGATGCGTAAGTGCACGTTAAAAAACACCGGGCGGTCGCAATATCCCGTGCCCTACACTACGGCGCGACTCATTATCATATTTTACTTCATTTCATTACCTTAAAGACCACGTTTGAGGTATTACATAAGAGGTGGTTGGCATATTGAAAAGATAAAACCAGGTGTCATTGCGTGATACAGGTTTGCAACGCTGCTTTGCCACGTAAAAGCTAAAATATCTTTAACTGAATTGATGCTGTCCGACTCTTTTTTTTTTCTTTCTCGAGCCTCTTACGCTGTTTCTACTCTGGCTTTCAGCGCCGTATCCTACTGTAGTTCAGTCTGTGCCACGACGACGAAGGCGAGTGTCAACTCGTCAGGCGTGCTCGTGAACTCGGAAGACTGCAGCACCTACGTGAGTGAGTATCGCAGCTCCTGCGGTTGACCTTAACCAACGTTCGTTTTCGGCACGTCTTAGAAGGCACCCTATGGTACTCAAGCGATTGCTTTCTTGGGAATCGTGACGTAAGATCCGCGAGAGTAATCACCATGTCACGTCTCGTGGTAGTTAAGCATTGGCTTCATTGATTTGAAGTGTCATAGTCTTGGTGAAAAGGGGCTGACATGCGTTTACGCGGCGTGTGCAGAACATGACCCGCATTATTTCGTTATATTCAAGTAGGTCCGTGGTAGAATAGGGATGGGCGAATAGTAAGTTTGATGTTTGAAGCGAATTCGAGGTGAATTGTTATTTGGTCGTAGAATTTGGAATGCAATAGTTTTGATAATATACAGTATCTATTACTATAACGAAAGAAGCTTTTTTGTAACCATCCAATTGAATTGCGCAAAATATTTAAGAATTGAGGCTCGAAATGCGTGAATGTCACTTGTTTTGTTTCGAAGTAAAGTTGAGGCAACTTTGAATAGTAGCATGGTTTGAGTCGCCGAAGTGTTGGAGTTTTAAGCGGTAAAATACGTTACATATTAAGACTTACTATTCATAGCTCATATAATCCCACATAACACGCTTGTAAACTTACGAAATAACTATTCGAGGGTGAAGCAATACGCACATTTAACCTTGACGTGTGGCTTTGCGGCAGTGCAGAGTTTGTTTGGTTGGGTTGGGTTCCACAGCAAAGCGTTTTCAGGCTGCATTGAAACCACTTTCAGGAGCCAACTTGCAGTCAAATATACGTCAATTCGTTCGTTCCGACCCGTGTGCTCAGATTTGGGTGCACGTTAAAGAACCCAGCAGGTGGTCGAAATTCCCGGAGCCCTCCACTACGGCGTCTCTCATAACCAAATGGTGGTTTTGAGACGTTAAACCCTACATATCAATCAATCAATCGTTCGTTTCGAAGACTTCTAAATTAAAAGAAAATAATTTAATTTCGTGTCGAATCGGATCGGAATCCTGTGGTATCCGTTAGAATATTCGAACGGGTCGAATATTGCCTATAGTATACAGATATCGTTCCTGTTTTGTTTTTTTTTTGTTTTTGTGTGTGTATTCAGAGACAGAACGTTCAAAAAGAAGAAACGTCGTCCTCACCCGAGACGCCATCTCGTACCTGGAAGATGCACTACGAAAAAGCGAGTTCAAGATTGTCGTGAAGCACCTCAACACAGTAATAGTGGTAAGTTCAGTCGAACCTCCTGTGCAAACAGAGGCGGATCACCCGTCTTTCGAGTGCCTCCAACCCGTGTTCGCACTGGCCTCTCGACCCAACTCCTGACAAAAGCTTAGCGCGGCGAAATGTGCTTATGGTTTACGTGGGGTAGCCCGTATTTGTCTTAATTCCTCCAATTTACTGCGATCAGAAAACTAATTGAACGAGTGGAACCTCTGTGATCGCAGAGTATCAGTATTTATGCTGTGATGGGGTTCTCATAATAGTAGCAACTACTAAATGTCTTTCCGAAGTTTATTTTTCTTGCACTTTAATAAAATAAAAAGATACAAAAAGTCAGGGTCTCCCCCTTATCCTTTCCGGCTTCGCTTCCAGCGACTTTCCTCTGCATCCTCTCCTTAAAATGAGTGGCAGCATGCAACTACGCAACACAAAGCATCTGTTTTATTCATAATTCAGCGTGTGACCCGTACGACAAGTTCGTACGGCCACAATGAGGAGGATGTGTATCACTTGTTGCTCGACTGCCCGATGCACACAGCCTCCTCCAACATTTACTAGAGGTATCTGTGGCGTTGCAACCATGCAGTCACGACGGAAACCAGCGGCTGCGGCTGCAGCTCGTTCCATGGCAGTCGTTTTCGCGGCGCCGATTCGTGCTTTCGTGGCGCGTTGGCACATCTTCAATTACCGCTACTATTTCTCCCAGCGAACAACACGTGCCCGTCCTGTAGCGAGTCCGTGCTGATAACAAATCTAGCGCCGAATTTCCAGAGACAAAGGAATGCATCCCGAGACAAAGTGATTGATGGGAAACAGAGGCCGGTAAAACTTGCGGAGCTCACTCAAGCTCACTCATGAAATATATTTCGTACTTAGGGTTCAGTCCGCACTCATAATCTCCAACATTACCCCAGCAGGACTCACTGCGACTCGAACTCACAGAAATTTTCTTGAGCCGGACTCACTCGAACTCACTATAGTATTATTCAGCCGGACTCTCTGAGACTCATACTAATGGCTTAATTTGAGTGAGTACGAGAGTAAGTCGACTCGCGAGTCTGTTTTCCTAGGATTTTTTTTTGTCGTCCATGTTCTTTCAACCTATTACCTCATGTAATCAGTGCTCTTCGTGGCGTATTTCCATATAGTACCTTTGAATACGAGTTATAAGTGCTCGCAAATCAGTTAGGTTATTTTTCTTCAAAGATGTCACTAAATCAGATTTATCAAGGACTTTCCCTGGAGAGCTGGCTGTGGGCCAGCTCTTCCGGAGAAGCTCTGGATAAATAAATCATCCGGGGAAGTTCTTGAAACGCCATTGATCAATAAATATCGAAACGGTGTACGAACGGCACTGCTTTTAGAATGCGTGCAAGTAGCCGTGAGTGTAAACGGGAATTCAGGTAAGGCTGACAGTAAAGCCGAAGTTGAGCAGATAGAACCGTAAGCCGTATAGAAAAAACGTGGAACTTCCTCAAACTCACTCAAGTAATCTTGTGATCTGAACTCAATCTCATCAAAATTTTCCCTGGGCTGAACTCAGTCGAACTCGCACTCACAGAAACAGTCTTCTACTGGACTCGCTCGGACTCATACTCACCAAAATGCTACTTACCCGGACTCCATCACACTCACAGCTCGATACGAGTCTGGGTTAGGCCGAGTCAGTCGACTAATGGGAGAGTTCGCCGACCTATTGTGGCAAATGCCGCCACCCAGCAACGCGACTTTTGTGAAATGAAAGGGACATGGCCAGTGGCGAGGGGCACCTGGGACGACGAGGCGAGATGTGCCAGAGTTTTTCGTTCGAAGCGTTTCCTGCGAGGGGGGACGGGATCCACTATAGTGAAAATGTTTTTAGGTGGTTTTACCCCCTCCCTTTCCATTGCCACTTTTTTGATGACATGGCAGTTCTGACCTCGAATATAAGGTTTCCACTTCAACCTGTATGTTAGTGAATTGCAACCTCGTGACATGGAGCAGAAAACAAAGGTGTTTTAATTCAGATTATGTATATTATTGTAACTTCACCTGATCTATCCTTCTTGCCTGCAGCTCCCCCTCATCCCCCTCCCTCTCCCGATTTTGAGTACGGCCCCTACTGTGTCGGCTTCACGCAAAATTATCCCTCCGCCTCAAAAGTTTGCCGACCCTACACTTGAACTTAAGTACGTACAGCGGGGTGGTAAAATGGTTTTCCTAAGGGACACCCTGTTTCATAACACTGTGGTCTCTGAGCTCGTTTGTCTGTCATTCCTCGCATGAACATACTTTCTTTTTGCATGCAAGCAACACTGGCCAGCAAGTCTGGTTTTAGTGTCCAGCAGAAGCATGGATTATATATGATGCCCATTCTTCTTTCTCTCTCTTTTTTTGTAGCTTTATCTTGCCCTTCGTGCTGCGACTTGATAAAAATGATAGCCAGCAATCTGAATTTGAACGTGATGCGCTTTAATTTTCTCTTCGCAGGTTGGCACACTCGTTGCTGAAACTATAGAGTACTCCACGGGAGGGTTGCGTAACATGATCGGAGAGTCGAACCCAGACTTGAGACACCTACATCAACGCAGTAAGTGTACGAACTACTGTTTCATTGCGATTGCAATTACGTGAATACACTCGGTGGCTTTTTTTTCACCGTCATCTTTCTTATGTATTCATAATCGATAACATAACCCAATCCAATTGACGTTGTACGAACGCGTCTAAAGAAGAGATGAAACGAGCCGGCCATCTTCGTCGCACAGACGGCGCATGTGATTTAGCGTTTTGTAGACATACGCAAAATCTGATCCTTAAGATTTAGCGGCTAGCCTTGCTTCTTTTATTGCGTTCATCGCTTCGCCCTAATTGAGAAACCATAATTCTTTTATTTCTTCTCGTAATTTATTTTTAGAGTATTTCACGACTCAGGACTGCCATGAAAGCGCCCCTTCCGTCTATCCTGTGTCCCTTTCTTTAACGTGTTATTCATCGGCAGTATCGCTGTTATTCATCCTAGAAACGTCGCGCCAACTATCCTAACAGTGCACGCTTATACAGTTTCATCTCTTGAATGTTTCGTTTCATGAGACGGAGGCTGGTCACTTTAGTGGGCGTTGGTATCTCCTCCCGAATACGTATAATCGACACTGTTGTGCGAATCACTGTGATTTGCTAGGTTTCGGAGGAAAGCGAACGAGAGAAAAAAAGCGGTAAAAAAAAAAAGCGGTGTCAAAGAAGGTTCACTTGCGAAGCTTCGATCGGCGAAATCATGCTCCCTACACTTTAATAAAAAACAAAGAGCTCGTGTTACTCTTTTATGTGGGCCATATGGCTTGGCTCGTGTGTCGCTCTCTTTAAGAAGCCACGTTAGCGCTCTTTTGGGTAACATGATACTCCAGAGAGTAGAATGACCCCCCAAAGAGAACTCCTATGTCTCCTCCATGGAGTCATATACGAACGAGTCAAGGGTGTCAAAGAAGAATTAAAGCCATTTTTCTTTTCTTTTTCTAAGAGTGATTGCTTTTTCTAAGAGTGAACTAGTTTTTAGTGACGTTACACGTGTTCACTTAGCAAACGACTGGGAATTGCAGTGCGTGAGCGGTAACAAAAAACAGAAAAAGTTGAAGTAGAAGATTAAACCACTTGTCTCCCATTTTTCTACCCACATCTTTGGTCACGAATGCAGAAGTGAACTCAAGCACTTGCTACTTCCAATTACGTGATGGTTATTGCTAAGCGAGTCTGACAACTCCGTCCGTTGACAACTCCATTCATAGCCATTAAGGCTAAACTGCATATTTATTTAATTTCCCCCATGCAGACAGCTTCAACGCACCCGAAGGTTTCAAAGAGAACCTGGTGGTGACGGCGCTCAAGACGGACAAGCCCTACGGTCAGTACGTGGGCACGTTCGAGTTGCAGGACTGCGCCGACGTCTGTCGCGACCGCGAGGACTGCTTCGCCTTCTCGAGCTGCCTGGTCGGAAAGCAGTGCGTCATCGCCACAGAGGCCCGAAAGCCAGAGTTCGAAGAGACCGAGTTCCAGGCTGACTGCACCATGTACACGAGTGAGTGTATCCCCAGCGCGAAAACACGGCTTCCTTGAATCCTCATCATCATCATTGTTCAGACTCATTCTCCTTCATGAGACTGTATCTTCCTTATAAGAAACACTCCATAAAAGAGAAGAACCGCTGCCCGATGCAGTTCTTTATCATCATCATCATCATCATCATCATCAGCCTAACTACGCCCACTGCAGGGCAAATGTCTCTCCAATCTTCCACTAATCAACCCACCCCGACTGCGGCGGCTGCATTTTCGATGGAGGCGGAAATGTTGTAGGCCCGTGTGCTCAGATTTGGGGGCACGTTAAAGAACCCCAGGTGGCCGAAATTTCCGGAGGCCTCCACTACGGCGTCTCTCATATGATGCTTCGGGGACGTTAAACCCCACATATCTATCAATCGCCAATCAACCCGGTTCTGAGCTTGCTGCTCTATGTTATTACTTGCATACTTGACAATACCTACCCACCTGAATTCCCCCCTCCCCCTCGCGCGCTTGCCTTCTCTGCGAATTCACTGTTACTATCGGTGACCAGTGGTAAACTTTAAGAACGCTTACTTTCCTGTCAATGCCCGTTTTCTTTTGATTCAGACCCTTAACACCCGTTTGTTTATCACGCAGTCTACGCACTCCTCGTCTTTAAGGCTTACGTCGCTCGTTTTCCCGCAACCGCAGCCCATGCAGTTGTAGCACTGCCGTCCAATTCTTACTCAGGCAAAACTCTTGTCCCGATGTGGCAATAGATTAGAGGAGATCCTCGAAGCGTTTTGCATTGCGCCGCAGGAGACGCTTGCAGTAGCCCCGCCGCGGTTGTCTAGTGGCTAAGGTACTCGGCTGCTGACCCACAGGTCGCGGGATCGAATCCCGGCTGCAACAGCTGCACTTTCGATAGAGGTGAAAACGCTGTAGTTCCATGTGCTCAGATTCGGGTGCACGTTAAAGAACTCCCAGGTGGTCGAAATGTCCGGAGCCCTCCATACTACGGCATCCGTCGTAATCATATGGTGATTTTGGGACGTCAAACCCCGCATATCAATCAATCAGCACTCGCAGTAGTTGCGCGTCAGCAGCGCTTGAAGATATTACCTTCATGTCGTGATGGAGCACGTTATATGATGCCAGATGCTATGTTTAAGGAAGCGCAAACGACAGAACAAGAGTTTCACGCTAAGAACGCTGTCCTGTCATTTACACCGTTTTAAATAATATGAAACTATACTATCCCACCAGCCCACCTAGCTACGTGATATTGATGTGGTTTGCTTTTATATGTACAAGCGTTCTTTTTTTTCTCCCTATTGAACTACAGCTGACAGTTTGTGCTCGTCTGTTGTAAGCGTTCCTTATGTAATTCTTGAAGAGAAAAGAAGAAAAAAGTGAGCCCTATAGCTGTCTGCATCACAGTGCGACACCTCAACAGTAGCTCACCAGGAATGGGGGTGATAAGGGATTAAAAGTATAGGATTAAATGTATAGAGATAGAGGGAGGAGGAAGGAGGGAGCGTGGCGCAGGGACAGCGACATACGGAAGTAAGGAGAAGATGGGAAAGATGGACACGGTCACAGGAGTCCGAGAACGGGCACCACTCAGCGAGAGCTCTTGTCGGCGTCAGGAGATGGCGTAGGGCGAGCCAGTCGGCCAGAGCTGCGCTGTCGTCGGAGATCGCGGGGGCACAACCGGTCGACACGGAATAAAGTCTGCCCGTGCTTGTTGGGCAGCGTTTCACCTTCCGGAATCCCCACCTCACACAATGAACCGTCTTCGGTGCCTCTCGCAGAGTCGTACGAGATGAACTTCGAAGAGCTGCCGGGCATATGCTACTCGTCCGCGGCGACCAAGTACGTGGGCGCCAGCCTGGCCTCGGAGTGCGCCGCCGCGTGCATGAACGAGAAGGAGTTCACGTGCAAGGCGTTCGACTTCTGCGCGACCCCGCGCGAGGGGGGACTGTCCTGTCGCCTCCAGGACAGGAGCATCCTGCAGGTCGACAACGCCAAGGACCTGGACCGAAGCGGCGCAGAGAAGTGCAGTCACTTCACGCGTGAGTAGGATTTCAATACTAACCTATAGACTCACTCCATGTTTGTAAACACAGGTAGGCCGATGTCAACATTATGGGTAAAATTATACCGACGTCTACACGTAACTTGCGCCATAAGCGTCCTAAGCTTCGCCTTTAAGTCCTAAGCTTCGCCTTTAAGAGCAGAACGCGGTAGTGATATCCTGCCCCTAGTGCGCGAACTTCAACCCCTTAGCCTGTGTCAGAAAAAAACTTTCGCACACGGCTGAATTTTGTGAAATGGATACCATGCTTTAAACAACGAGCAATTATGCACGTAAAGTGATTTCGAAATTTATATGCGCCCACTACTACGTCGTCTTAAAAGAATAGGCGCAGTAAGGTGTGCGCCTTTTGTAATAGGTGGCCGGCTTGAAACCACGAAGTCGCCATGATAATCACATGTTCTGACGCCCAATGGCAATGTTTATTGTATACCACTCTATATTACTGCGATATTACATGTTGCATTGTAGTCTATATTGCCGCGCGCTTGATCTGCCAGCGCAAAAGAGGCAGACGAAGTGGCAGTTCCCCTCGTGCCATTGTTCTGTTTTTGGCTGCGCTGAGCCGACCGCTCTTCGGACTTTTGTGAGGACGCCTTAAAAACGTCTCCTGTCTCTTTAACGTGACATTTTAATGGTGGAGGTGCGGGGTAACCTCACCTATGCAACAGACTCCTTCTAGCAGCCGGAACGTGACCCAAAACCCAGAGCTTACGCCGGTACACCGTTTCAGTCGGAGGATTCGAGGACTGTCCCCCGAGTTTGTGCCTCACAGTACAAGTACGTCGACTGGTATGGAGAATACTGTTGCTGTCACCGCTTCCCCTACCGCTGGAGCCGCCGCTGCTCCAACCGCTGCACCCGCAGCTGCACCCACTCATTACACGCTACAAAAACCACGTGTTCCGAGTCCCTTTCGTGGTGGCCTCTATGAAGATGTGGAAGATTGGCTGGCTGAGTACGAGTACGTAGCGGATTTCAACGGGTGGGACGAAGTAGCGAAGCTCAAGAATGTGTACTTTAGTCTTCTGGATGGTGCTCGCACATGGTTCCAGAACCGCAAGGGCCTCCTAACGTCGTGGCATGAGTTCTGTCACAGGCTCCGCGAAACGTACTCGAGTCTCGATCGTCGAGAGCGCGCTGAAAGGGCCCTCCAGTCCCGCATGCAGATGCCTAATGAAGGTGTGGCTACATACGTGGAGGATATGGTTCATCTGTTCACTCGCGCCGATCCAACCATGCCGGAAGACAAGAAGCTGCGACATTTGATGCGAGGTGTGAAAGAGCAGCTCTTCGCTGGACTCATTCGTAGTCCGCCTAGAACGGTCGCGGAGTTCCTCACTGAAGCCGTCGCCATGGAAAAGGCGCTGCAGCAGCGGAACCAGTACGATCGGCAAGTGAATGCTACCTATACCACCGGGCTAGGCTCGTTCCCGACCGACGTGGGAGCGCTTCGCGAGCTGATACGTTCGGTTGTTCGCGACGAGCTACAACAGCTGCAACAGCTGAACCAGGCGCAGCAGCAGCCTTCCACGAATTGCATCGCCACCATCATACGTGACGAAGTTCAGCATGCGCTCGGCACACCTCGCCGCGAGACACCAACGCAGGTGCACCACTTCAGGCGTTCGCAACTTCAAGTGAACCTCTAGGGGTGACCTACGCAGACGTATTGAGACGCACCGTTCCGTCGTCCACGACACCATCCCCAGTGAGTGGTTTCCAGCGCACCACTTATACCGACACGTTCGAACACAACGCACCTGCACCAGTCCCACTACCAGCCGCAACCCCGTACGCCACACTGCAGTCCGCACAGGTGGTCCCTTATTTTGCAGACACTCGACCCGTCATGCGTAAATCCGACATATGGCGCATGCCCGACCGACGACCGCTTTGCTACCACTGCGGTGAAGCGGGTCACCTCTACCGAGACTGCCAGTACCGCCGACTTGGGCTGCAGGGTTTTCCTGCCAATTCACCCCGCCCCCGGTTTGGACAGAGACCACCAGAAATTGAAGATTTTATCGCTCGGCAGAACGTCCCACTCAGGCGTCAGTCGCGCTCACCGTCACCGCGGTCGTCATCTTATTCAGGCAACGGAAATCGAAGGCCGCAAGGACGGTCTCCGAGCCCTCGCCTGGAAAACTAACGCCAGCGACCTTTCGAGGCGAGGCCGCTGATTCTCGACGTGATGAAGACCTCGCCCTCCAATCGACGCGACATCGGACCAACGGAAATTCGACTACGCCGGCGCCTGTATCCCAGCTGAGCGACTTTTCAATGGACATACCTGTGCTGCTCGACGGTCGCAATTTAACTGCCTTAATAGACACTGGTGCTGACTACTCGATTATTAGCGGACAATTGGCACGTACCTTGAAGAAAGTGATAATGCCTTGGACAGGATCGCATGTACGTACAGCTGGCGGACATGTTGTAACGCCGGTTGGTTTGTGCACGTCCAGGCTACAAATACGAGGCTGCACGTTTTTGGTCAGCTCCATCGTGCTACGTGACTGCTCCCGCGAATTAATTCTCGGCCTCGATTTTCTTCGGGAATATGGCGCCGTAATCGACCTACGGCGACGCTGCATTTCCTTTTCGACAGTCAACGCTACGTCAAGGGACTCCAACCGCCGTACAACCGCCCTCCGTGTTTCCGACGACAGTGTCACAATACCACCTCGTGCAAGTATCCTAATTCAGGTGACTTCCGAAGGAACCAGTGACGGTGAAACAGTGGCAGAGTGCAACGTCTCCCTGCTGCTGGCGCTTGGAATTTCTGTGGCACGAGGCATCATTGACATTCGGAACGGTACAGCCGAGGTCATGATTACAAATTTCACCAATGAGCATCGTCACCTTTTCCGGGGCACTGCGGTCGCCTACGCTGAAGCCTTGGAGGACGTCATTGAGTGTTTTGCCTGTGAAGACAGTAGCCGCAATGGACAAACCGTAATAGATGTTGACATGAACAGTGCACTGCCAGAAGAGAACCAGAGGGCCTTGCGAGAGCTATTGTTTGAATTCAGGGCGTGCTTTGCTCAGTCGTCTAAAGTGAGTCAGACGCCAATTACACAGCACAGGATAATCACTTACGACGACGCAAGACCTATTCACCAACAGCCATACCGCGTCTCGCCGACAGAACGCGCAGCTATCAAGCAGCAAGTGAAAGAAATGATCGACGACGGCGTTATCCAGCCTTCGAACAGTCCCTGGTCCTCACCGGTCGTTCTGGTTAAGAAGAAGGACGGTACGCTTCGCTTCTGTGTAGATTACAGAAAGCTCAACAACGTCACAAAAAAAGATGTTTATCCGCTGCCGCGTATTGATGACTCGCTTGACCGACTACGACGAGCGAAGTATTTTTCTTCCCTGGATTTAAAGAGTGGCTACTGGCAAATTGAGGTTGATGAGCGCGACCGCGAAAAAACCGCCTTTGTCACGCCGGATGGCCTCTACGAATTTCGGGTGCTACCGTTCGGACTCTGCTCTGCGCCAGCTACCTTCCAACGCATGATGGACACTGTGTTGACTGACTTAAAATGGCAAAGCTGCCTTGTGTACTTGGATGATGTGGTCGTGTTTTCAACCAGCTTCTCCGAACATCTGAAGCGACTACGACAAGTACTTGAGGCGATTCGGACGGCTAACCTTACGTTAAAGCCGCAAAAATGCCATTTCGGTTACGAAGAACTAAAGTTCCTTGGACATGTCGTAAGCGCAGAAGGCGTCCGTCCTGACCCTGAGAAAACCGCCGCTGTCGCAGCCTTCCCGACTCCTGCCGATAAGAAAAGTGTGCGGCGGTTTCTTGGTCTATGCGCGTACTACCGGCGCTTTATAGGCAATTTTTCGAAAATTGCCGAACCATTAACTAGACTCACTAGAGACGATACGCCGTTCGTTTGGAGTGCTGAACAAGAATCAGCATTCACAGAGCTTCGGCTTCGCCTGGCATCACCACCTGTTCTTGGACATTTCGACGAGGAAGCCGAAACAGAAATTCATACCGACGCCAGTAACGTCGGTCTGGGCGCGGTACTCGTCCAACGGCAGGAGGGAATTGAAAAGGTTATCGCCTACGCAAGCCGAACCCTAACACGCCCGGAGTCAAACTACAGTACCACGGAGAAGGAGTGCCTTGCTGTCGTGTGGGCAATTGCTAAGTTTCGACCTTACCTTTACGGCCGTCCATTCAGAGTAGTGACGGATCATCACTCGCTGTGCTGGCTTGCGAACCTCAGAGACCCCTCCGGACGACTGGCAAGGTGGAGCCTACGTCTGCAGGAGTACGACGTCACTATCGTGTACAAGTCCGGTCGTGCACACGAAGATGCGGACACGTTGTCACGCGCGCCAGTTGAGCCTGCCGCTCAGAGCTTCGAAGAGGACTGCCCTTTCCTTGGCTCCGTAAGCGTAACAGACTTGGCTTTACGGCAGCGAGCAGATGCTCAATTGCGACCTATCATTGAACATCTAGAGGGCCGCAACGTATCACTGCCCCAGCATATAACTCGCGGATTGTCATCCTTCTGCTTACGACAGGGCGTGTTGTACAAGAAGAACGCAGCCGCCAGCAACAAAACTTACCTGTTGGTCGTCCCCGCAGAGCTGCGTGAGGAAATTCTATTTGCCTGCCACAACGAGCCTCCATCGGGCCATCTGGGCATCACCCGAACCATCGCTAGGGTACGAAAGTCTTACTACTGGCCGAAACTTGCCGCTTGCGTTAAACAGTACGTTCAAGCCTGCCGCGAATGCCAGCGCCGAAAATCCCCATCTGTTAAGCCTGCGGGATTACTTCACCCTATCGAGCCACCCAGAACACCCTTCGATCAAGTCGGCATGGACCTCCTGGGTCCGTTTCCCTTGTCATCTTCCGGCAACAAGTGGATAATCGTCGCTACAGATTATCTAACCCGCTATGCTGAAACTAAGGCGCTTCCTAAAAGCACGGCTTGTGAAGTTGCTCAGTTTTTCATCGAGAGAATTGTATTACGCCACGGTGCTCCATCCTGTGTCATCACAGACCGAGGAACAGCGTTTACAGCAAGGCTCCTTGAACAAGTTTTTCAGTTAAGTTACTCCACGCATCGCAAGACAACAGCGTATCACCCTCAGACAAATGGACTGACCGAGCGGCTTAACAAAACGATGACTGATATGCTGTCTATGTACATAGACGTACAGCACAAGACGTGGGATGAAATACTGCCTTACGTAACATTCGCGTATAATACCGCTACGCAAGAGACCACACGATTCACTCCGTTTCGTCTTCTATACGGTCGGGACGTTCAGACGATGTTGGACGCAATGCTCCCATGCGACATTGACAACATCGAGAATCTCGACGAAGATGCTGAGTGTTTCGTGCAACGAGCCGAGGAAGCACGTCAACTAGCCCGCGTAAACATCAAGAAACAACAAGGCGTCGATGCACAGCGCTACAACCGCTGCCACAGACAAGTCGATTATAAACCAGGTGACCAGGTGTTGGTTTGGACCCCTGTGCGCTGCAAAGGTCTCTCTGAGAAGCTTCTCAGTCGGTATTTTGGCCCGTACAAAGTGCTACGACAAGTGAGCGACGTCAATTACGAAGTCCTTCCGGACGGAAGCCAACCACCCCGACGCCGACAGCTACGACCCGAGATTGTGCACGTGGTGCGGTTAAAACCGTACCACACACTGTGACAATGTTTTTTTTTTTTTACGATACACGCTTCGTTTAGCATCGAGGCGATGCTCTTCAGGGAGGAGGGGCAGTGCCGCGCGCTTGATCTGCCAGCGCAAAAGAGGCAGACGAAGTGGCAGTTCCCCTCGTGCCATTGTTCTGTTTTTGGCTGCGCTGAGCCGACCGCTCTTCGGACTTTTGTGAGGACGCCTTAAAAACGTCTCCTGTCTCTTTAACGTGACAATATGCAGAACGCTTGCGTTTGCGAAACATGAAATGTATTTTCATTTCAAGGTATTTCAAGTATACGCGTGGCTTTTGTGTGGTATATAGAACACCTGCTTGCCACAGAATCTCCACCTCGTCACAATATTCGGGAAGCTCTGAACAAGTTATCGCGTGAGACAAAAGTATAGGGGAGACTAAACAGTTTGAGGAATGAAGAAACAACGCATATACGGGAAGGATAGAAAGTATCATGCACACATGGACGGGTGCGTGCTTCTTTCGCTGGATCCGTCCTGTTTATGCGCTTTTTTGTTTTCTTTTGTTTCTTAAACGACACGCACCAACTAGCCTGCCTTTTACCGTTTGTTCACTTCAAATACTTGAGAAACGTGGCGCTAGGCTAAAACGATAGTTATTGCGCGAGAACAGAACGACGACAAAGAGAGAAGAAGGTCGTCGTTCTGTTCTCGCGTTGTAACTATCGTCATGTCATACCAACTAGCCCAAACCGCCACACTTGCAAAGCTAAAAATACGAGAAGAATGACAGAAACAACGCGAAGTAATGATGCACAGAGTGGCCCAATAGAGCGTATACTTCTGAGTCACAGTGAACAGTTTTCGGGCATCGCGATTTTCCTTTCATCGCCACCATCCCCCATCATCATCAACACCTTCTCTCTCCTTTCTTCATCATCCCCCTCCCTTTCATAACTCAGAGTAGCGGGTCGTAAAATTGATTCAAGCCAACCTCTCAGCTTCTCTCTCATAATTTCTCTCTCTCTCTCTTTGTGCGTCTGTGTCTTTTTGACTGTGTCTTTGTGCGTCTGTGCGTCTGTGTCTGTGCGTCTGTGAGTTTGTGTCTGTGACTTTGTGTCTGTGACTTTGTGTCTGTGACTTTGTGTCTGTGACTTTGTGTCTGTGAGTTTGTGTCTGTGAGTTTGTGTCTGTGAGTTTGTGTGTGACTTTGTGTGTGACTGTGTCTGTGTCTGTGACTGTGTGTGTAAAGCAGAGAATGGTGAACGACTGAAAGCGTTATATCGCGAGCGTGTTCTGTTTCAACGACGTCGCTCACAGGCAAGCACATCAGCGACTACCGCAAGGAGCGGAGGGTTCGTCTGCTGGGCACGCCACGCACGACAATCAAGAAGGTGTCGGAGGCCGAGTGTGCGCGACAGTGTTGGGAGGCCACTTTCCGCTGCGAAAGGTTCGACCACTGCTCGTGCAAGAACGAACTCGGCAAGGGCGACTGCCTGCTCTTCGACGGCGACAAGGGAACCGACGGCACCGTCATGTCGCCCATCTGCAACTCGTACACGTACACGGGACAATGTGAGTGAATACTACACGGCGCACGCCGTGGGATAATCCTAACAGCTAAGGTGTTGCGTTGCCAGTGCACGAGGGCGCGGAATATTGAAACGAAGATGCGCGAGCCAACGGGGCGCGGAAGAAGAAGAGTAGTGGAGCGGCGCCTGGACTGTGTGGTTGGGTGGAAGCGTTCTAGGCCTGTCTCAGAAGTACGCTGATATTTAACAACGCCATTTCACCTCATCCGTAAATAAACACAGTCACTCGTAACAATATCTATATTCTCTGCTACAGCGCGACCTCATTTCGGTGAGGGCAGGCTGCAAAAAAAAAGCGACAGCGTAGTTAGATTTACGAGCACTGCAAGAATGCCATGCCATCAAAATTAATTCAAAATTAACCTGGTATTCCATGATCGGTTGTGTCTAAATTCGCAAGAAAAACTCTTTAGGCATCTTTGTTTCGCATGCCTGTTTGTTCCACTACCTGCTCACTATTTTCATGGTTGCGAGCAGTCATAACAAGATGTTCGTGAAGAGACGGATTTTTTGCCACCCCATTTGTATCAGTTTATCTATGTGCTCATTTCATCAAAGTGTCTGTAATATATGAACATTAAAATATTGAAAACCTCGAGGCAAATACAACGGTGAATTATAACCGTTATGCATGCGTGACATAGAAAAGTCGAATCCGCTTAATGTACGCGTTTCAAGAAATAAACGAGATAATTGTAGTATGTCTGTCAAAATCAACGTGCCTCCTTTCTTAACTAACTACCGTGCTCCGTTTCTCTGCAGATAACGACCCGGTAGCAAGAGCGCCCCAGGCATTTCACAGCAACGGTGAGTTTCGACAAAGATTTCACACTAATTATTTAATTAGTCAATCTACATATGGGCTCACGCCCCTGTCTTGTCCTTTCTTCGCATTTTTTTCTTCCTGCGCTTACACCAGCTGTAACACCGCTAAGAAGCAGTAAAGAAGTATTCCAATGCTAGAGTCTAAGCTGGAAGTGACTTAATTCTAAATTGTTGCGTACTGATTGTCTGTACAGTACAATCGTCGACAAAGAGGCGCGAAAGTCGTTCTACTGATCCAAAGTGGCAATACGAAAGTTCCGTATGACCAGGAAGTCACGTGACAGAAGCGGGAAGTGACGTCAAAAAGGACAGAAAATTAAGTGTGACGCACAACGTAGCGTTGTGTTCATTCAATCTCAACCCAATCGTTGTGGTGTCGAGCAACATGTTTTTTTTTTTCCTTTAATACAGCGTAACTTATAAGCCTCCTAGAGGACAAGATAAAAGTTTGACTAGTCCGCCAGCACACCTGGCTCCTTACAATGCATCGGAACCACAGGACACAGGCATTTGATGTAGTCCAGAGATCCTCTGCCCACGTCATTCAATGTACCATAGCACATGTGCTGCATTGTTTCTTTTTGCATTGTTTTGAAATCTGATCGATGACTAATCTTTAGGTGTTTCAACTCCTCGCATGTGGTTTCTTACAGCGAAAGCAGCCGGCCTGTCTTTCTTTGTGGTATTCCTGGGCGTCGGCATCGCACTCGCGGCTCTGTTCGCCTACGGCATCTACAAGACCAGACGGGCCAGCCCACAGGAATGAGAACGAGGAAATAACGAAAAAAAAATAAAATATATTTATTTGGACCAACGTCCCCCGCCTTTGCACTGCAAGCAAACGTCCGTTCCGGTCAGGGTGCAAGAATAGTTTAAGTGAGCGAACTCCGGGACTATCCTCTACCCGATAATGTCCTGCTTCGCAAGGATACCGAGAGATGGCGCTACGAAGTATGACCCGACTCCCCGTCCCTCTCGGTGTAGGAGAGCCCCGTGACGTAGGAAAGTAGCGGCGCTCATTATCGTCGCCACAACACCCTCGCCGCGCCGTCAACCTTCTCCCTTATCACCCCCTCTTTCGCGGCACAGCTCTATGGGTGTCACGTGGTTCATATCGCGCGATAACCCAGTTTCCTCAAATTTGGAAACCATCGCCCACGCGCCGGATGTACTTTGTGGAATTTGCAAGCAGCCCGCCACGTGCCTCAGACCGGTGAGCCATCTATCGGCATGCCGCAAACGAGAGCATAATCGGTCCTTCCCCACCGAGCGCTCGCTCCACAGCGTAAAGTATTCTTGCACCGTGGTTTCGGTCAATGTAACTTCTACAAAGACACCGAGGGACTGCTTTTACGTGAGTAGTATCTTTCTTCGCAATTTTTTGACGCACAATAGCTGTAGGAGTGAACCCCCCTCCCTCGCAGTATATATATATATATATATATATATATATATATATATATATATATATATATATATATATATATATATCAGCGCCTAACTTGCGTCGCTAATGGTCGAGTACGAAGGTTCTTCTACCTACCACGGCAGCCGCATTTTTGCGGAAGCAAAATGAAACGGCAGCCGCGTAATCGGGTGCACTGTAAAGCAGGGGTTGGGCCAGGACTTTTCGACGGGGGAGAGGGAAAGCAGGCACAACAAGTGAATTCTTTCGAGGGGAGCATGGATGCAGAGTACTTATTCGTTGTCTTATGATAATGTCAGAGTTTGCGGGGGGGGGGGGGGGAGGCAATGACGTGGAGTTAGTTTCAATTGTGAAGGGCTAAAGCCCCCCCCCCCCCCCCTTCGGTATAAATAACACCATTAGAATGGTAAGCTGCGCCAGTTGTTTGTTCATGATGAAACCCTGCAGCAGCCACAAGTGGGACATAAAACAGCCACTGGTCAAAATAATTCCCGGCATGCCCCGTTACCATGAGTCTCCTAATGATTTCCTAGTTTCAGCGCGTAAAGCACGGGAACCATAGTTTTAAAAGGCGCAGCACGAGTAAGCAACAGTGCCTTAGCGTCATGCGCAAAAGATAGGTAAAGAGAATGCTCACAGTTCCCATCGACAGACCAGCGACGACAGTGAAGCCATGGCGACGCCCCGAAGACATTGGCGACAGCGGCACTATAGCGGTATATTAGCAGGGAATATTAAAACGACAGAAAGTTTAGTACGGTTGATGACAAAAATGGATTCCGCACCAAGTGTTGCGACCTTGCTGCGGTGACTGAAAGCACGGCGGAAGCTTCTAGAAAACGGTGTCCGGGCGCTCGACTTCCTCGGTCGACCACAGTTCGATCGCGAACTGCGTTTCGATGTTCCGCACCCACCAGCAGCGTCTCTTTCGTGCGATCCGCTTATCATTCCCTAAGCGCTTCGTCACTGGTACAGCACCACCGTGCACCGACGTAATCGCGGAAACGAAAGGTGCAACTCGCAGAACGATTCCTTGTCCGATGCCCACTTGTTTTTCGTGCTCTTCGCGTATGGTCACTGATCAGAGCCACTGTCCGTCCGCGTTATCAACCCGATCAGCCAGCCGCCGATGATGGATGATAAGAAAAGCGTGGCACAAGGCAACGCTCCGCGTTAGCACCCGAGCTATATCGGGGCAGTAAGTGGCACAAAGTGAAAAGTAAAAAAGATACAACAAAAGTAAAAAGCATAGAGTGATGTGCTATCAGCGTCAAATGAAACGCGAACGGCGGCAAGTCTTCGCGATGGTATAGTGCGTGCCATCCGCTTATCACCGTAAGCGTGCATGCGCAGAGCTGTTGAACGGGATGCGCTTGCATAATGAAAAATAGACGGTACGCTCTATACCATCGTTAAGGCTCGCCGCTGTCGGGGTTTCATTTGACGCTGATAGTAGTACAAAGCACGAGTTAAGCGTTTCGAATAAGCTGACGACGTGCGAGAAATGGCGGTCGTGACGTCATCACTTCTTGACAACTGTAGTGAACGAACGAAAACTTCATTTCGATTGCCCCCCTCCTCCGCGTGCTCAACGACGAAGGAGCGGTTTCTTCCTCTCCTAAGGTACCCTTTCCTTCAGGCGATATCTCCTCCTCACCACTTATTTCTTCGTGAAGCACGTGTTCGATGTCAGCACTAAGCGTCGAGCCTATCAAGGTTTCACGCTTGTCGGCTACACACTGTTATCTCAGCTTGCGCAGTCGCAAAGATAAGCGTACGCTCGTTCCCCTTCATTGGAGGAGGGGGAGAAGTTTCATCACGGCACCCCCATCTCCTATTATGTCAATGGAAGCCCTTAGCAAAAGTATTTCTCGGGGTGGGGACGCACGTTCAAGGCCTAGAAGAACATTATTTTCATTTCAGAACATTATTTCCCGATAATACACACCATCTATAAGGATTTCTCACGGTGTAAAAACTATTCTTACACCGCGGCATTTCGTGAGAGGGGCACCCGTTTCTCTTGCGCCGACGCCCCCTGACTGCAGGCTTGGATCAATGTATGCGGCTGACATTTGGACACCCCCCCCCCCCCCCCAAGCCGCAGCGCCCAACCCATGTTGCTATTACGTCATTGTGTGAGGCTCCCTTTCCGCCCTCCGCCCCCTCCGCCTTTTTTAGTGTTTAGGGTAGGTGGGATCCCTCACCTCCTCGTGTTTTTTTTTTTTTTTGTTTTTTCCTATTTATACAGGTGCGTGTTTGTACGCCTGGTCGCCCCAGCAAGGACAGAACTGTCGAAATAGCGCTTCCACTTGTGCCCATGTGTATCAGAGCGACGTAACTGTCCACACCTTTTTTTCTCTTTTGAAGGTGAAAGCCTTTAACGTCTCGTGCTCACGTCCATCCGTCCGTGTCCTGGCACGGTGGCATGTTGTCGCCAGCAGCGCCGTCGGTCACATTTTGTGTTCGGTGAAGAATCTAAGGCCTTCGCCTTAATGAAATACGGAAATAATTTGGCTGAGAAACTCTTTAATAAACTCCTTTATCACCGTGCAACCTTTGTGCAGAGAATGTGTGACTTTGGAGCGTCTATGCAGAAATTCTTGACACATATTCTCGCGAGAACTTTAATATGCGCGATTCCCTTCAAGGCGTGTTCGCTACAAAACGAAATAGCATGTGTATAGTAGATGCAACCGAGCTGTTTAATAGTGTCTCCATTCCGTGTACGAGTGGCTTGAAGTGACCATAACAACAAAGTGTGCTGGCATTTTGTCCTCGCATCGCCGATTTACACAATTATAGAAATATATCTGACGTTTAGCACACGTGGCGTTGCAGTTTCGTGCTTTCCGAGGGCGCAGTCGTTAAGTTAAACCATAAGCTATACGCACAGTTAAACGCATAAGCTATATACGACGCAGGAAGGTAGAAAAAAAAATCCAATCCCCGCAAGACAAAGGACTCCATGCTGCAAACTTCACCAGTCGAACGCAGTTCAATAGTCTTACAACTTGGCGCAATGAAACAGAAGACGCCCATTGCAGCGTGGCTTCAAATCTGCCCTTCTCAACGTCGCCATCCCGCCGTTTTTTTTTTTTAAATAGAGAAAGACTGTTTATAAACCTAACTATTTGAGAAACGAGTGTTCAGAACTGATATGAAGCCTGGTGCAACATTTACACCAAGCCATCCGACCTTCTAAGCCACCTTCGATCTAAATGCTCTTACCCTCGTTTACAGTCAGAATTCCTCCATCATCGTGATATGCTATGCCTGAAATCTGCCAAGTGAACAAAAAAAAAAGCGCATCACCCTTCTGAGTCTCGCTTTAGAGAGTAATCCTGCACGATGACTTATCGCTGAGTGATAACAATTATGGTGGGTATCGAATATTTGTTCCGCTATTGACGCACACATGATTCACAGGTGGGTCACCTGCAATTCATCAGAATCAATGCTCAAGATGGAGGAGACCTCGGGCTTGGAAGAAGTAGCCACGGGGACGGGACTACCGGGTCGGCTACCGATGTTCTCGCCCTGCTGCTTCTGTTGTCGCTTCTGACGCAGTTGCTGTGGCTGTGGCTGTGACTGCTGTTGTGGCTTCCGCTGCGGCTGCTGCTTCTCCAGCTGTCCGTGTTCTGGCTTGTCTTCTCGCTGTTTCTCGTTCTTGTAGGCCTCCAGTAGCACAGAGAGCTTCCGCCCGATCATTTCCGCCATCTTTGTGGAAGCGTCCTCCTGAAAAGTAAAGTACATAGGACGAAGGGTGACTGCAGTAGGATGCGTCACTGAGTTGGTTGGTTAGCGATTTCGAGCCCAAAAACAGCGCTAAGAAGACTTATATGTGTGGGTTTTAACGTCCCAAAACCACCATATGATTATGAGAGACGCCGTAGTGGAGGGCTCCGGAAATTTCGACCATCTGGGGTTCTTAAACGTGCATCCAAATCTGAGCACACGGGCCTACAACATTTTCCTCTGCATAGATAATGCAGCCATCGCAGCCGGGATTCTATCTAGCGACCTGCGGGTCAGCAGCCGAGAATCTTAGCCACCAGCCCACCACGGTGGGGCGCTTAGATGAGTGGATGAAGAAAAGGCACGAACCATGGCACTGTCTAAGAACGCAACGCGTCTTATTCTTCCAGTCAGCATATGTATATGGCACCACTATCTCTAAGAAACAGAGGGAAAGAGAGAAAATGGAGACTCGGCCTGTTCATGGCCAATCCCCATTCTTGAACAATACCCCACAGTGAGTGTGCGCCACAGTTAATAGGCGAACAACAAAAACAACTGAGCAAACCGAGTCCTTTTTTTATCGTTTAGATGGCCGTGGAGTATTATAGGCTGACTCGAAGAATAAAATCGATATGGAAACAACTTTATTGAAGAATAAAATGCATTTAGTTCTTAGTCTGCGCCGTGGTTTGTGTCCTTTCTTTTTAGGAGTGACTATTGGTATGTAGCGTTACGTGAACGTTCAGACGCCGTAGACACGTGCTACAAATCAAAGCGTCTGTCCCCGCACAACGGAACGTGTGTTTAAAACGCTAAAACGTGCTTCTCGGTGCCGGGGGCCTCAGTGAAAGAAGGCATTCACGTACGTGACCGTGGCCGAACAAAGTGCAGTCCACTGCAAAGGTTTACGGACCACGCGAGCGCCTTCCCAACAGGCTTCTCGGCGATATTTTCGCTACGTCACTACAGTGATCGACAGCAGCGCTACGCCAAAAACGCGCCCCCTCGTTCAAGCAATAATTTTTTGCTGACTAGTTGGTTCATACTTGAAAAATTGAATTGCTGCACAAACTTGAGGAAAAACACGGGAGACAGGAAAGAGCGCAGGAACTGCACTCTTTCATGTCTCCCTTGTTTTTCTTCAAGTTTGTGCAGCAATTCAAAATTTCCTTTGTTCAATCGATGACCCATCTATTTTCTTCTTGGGCCGAAACATTGCCCCTTGTCCGCTAGTTACGGCGAGCGCGAGCCATGGCTGCCCGCGAAAATGGAAGACGATGTTCTGGGGCAGCGCGTGCTCTGGCAAGTTGTTGATTATTGAAGCAGCCATCTTGCCAGTTTTCGGTGCGTCTCCCCACCGGCTCAGTTCTTCCTAGTTGAAGACCTTTTGTAGCACGTGACAATGTTCTCTTTTTTCCTCTATTTACCGCGACGCACTCTTCAGCTGCCATAGCTTGGTGATTCTGTGGTCAAGAGGAACGCCCCCACGGATCATCGAAGGAAGGTGCCATGTCTGACTAAAAGCTTTCCTCGGTCAGACCTGCTTTGTCACTGTTAGAAGTGCAGGGTGAAGGCCACACATGTTTCTGAAGCACTCATAAGCGGGTGCACGGGATTGGGGGGGGGGGGGAAGGGGGTGCAAGGGAAGTGCAAAGTCAGCTTTATACAGCAGTGACATTACGGGGAAAGAGCGCTGTCTCTCACTCTCTGGATTTCGTGCCGACCGGTTGTGCCCCCGCGATCTCCGACGACAGCGCAGCTCTGGCCGACTGGGCTCGCCATTTATACGCCATCTCCTGACGCCAACAAGAGCTCTCGCCGAGTGGTGCCCCATCCTCGGACTCCTGCGACCGTGTCCATCTTTCCTATCTTCTCTTTACTTACGTCGTTTTCTGTCATTCGCTGTCTCTGCGTCTCGCTCTCTCCTTCCTCTCTCTATCTATATACCTTTTAATCCTATACTTTTAATACCTCCTTACCCCCCTCTCTCGTGAGCTACTGTTGAGGTGTCGCACTCTGATGCAGACAGTCACGGGGCTCAATTTTCTCTTCTTTTCTCTTTAAGAATCACATAAGGAGCGCGGCGACACGGGAGGGGGCGCAAAGTACATTAGCATGATTGGGAAGGGGGAGTGCTGCGACCAACCTTCACCCCCCTCTCCTTCTCTAATGTAGGACGCTTGATGTTTCAAGAACTGCTTACAAAAGGCACACCGTTGTCAAAAGCTCGCCGTAGCTTCCACCTTCATTTTTACTGTAATTGCATGCGAAGGCTGCGTTATTTCACACTTGATCGAACTGGGCAGAAGGTTGGTTCATAATTGCCCCTTTCCCTTAATAATAACGAACCCTGCGCACAGCTGTGACAGCGGGTAACTACGACGAAAACACATTTGGCGCTACCTTGAGCCGATAGAGAAGGCTCACATTAGTATTGCAAACCGGCTCATATTCGCATGCTGCGTCGCTCGTGTTCATGTATACGCTTCTTATGTATCTATGTGTTACGCAGCTACGTCTCATATGCGTGTCTATATGCGTCTACATGGCTATGTGTATATGTGTGTCTATATGGGTACGTCCTATATGTGTCTTATATAATTACACTTACCGAGAGCACGAGACCGTTTGTTGTTTTACGAACTGAAGCTTCGCCTGAAAAAGAAAAGGAACGTATCAAACGACGAAAAGCAGGTGGCCCATACGTAAAATTGTGTTCTGATAAGTCGCTGAAATTTATTCTTGGGTTTAATGCTTTCTTCTGTATAGGCGCTATACCAGGCCCGTAGCCAGAATTTTTTTCTCTGGGTGGGGGGCACTCTCTTATACAGATTTTTTGCTCTTCATACAATGGCGGAAAAAATTTCGGGGGGAGGGGGGGAGGGAGGCATGGGCCCAGTGTGCCACTCCCTGGCTACACTCCTGCACTATACGGCTGCCTATAGAAGCTATGTAGATGCGGATGTAAATCCTTAAATATTCCCTCACGCCCACCTTGGAGAGTCGGCCGGAATTCGAGTAACTAGGATAAAATACTTAAAATATAGGCAGAGAATAATTTTTGCATTGTTCAAAAACTTATCATATTATCATTCAATAAAATAAAAAACCAGGGGGAGAAAGGCCCAGTTTGATACTGAGGAAATAAGAATTAATTCAAGAATACGGAATTAAGATATAATGGAGCGTATACTTCAGTTAATCACAATGTTTTGAATCCGTGGTTACAGTATGAATCTCACTGGCCGTGCTATTAAATTATCGAAAGGCCAACGCCGTATTTCTGAGTCAGAACGCCAAAGGGTAGTATATTTCGGGGATTTCGATCTAATCCAGGGACGAGCAGCAAAGCGCAAAACCCTCGACAAGAGATCACAAAAGGCCGTACTTTTCATCTTCCCTGTAAAAGCAACGAAGCGAGGAAGGTGCCAAGCCAGATCTGTATAAATAACCAGAGAATGCGAGATGCGAATTTTAACGGCGAAGCTGCTTAAGCTAGTGGTTATACTGCCTGCGCTGCATATCGGAAAACTATCTTCGTAAACGGGTATACGCCACTGAAATTTTATAAATCCCACTGCACACAAGTTCCATTGAAATTGAAGCCCCGCCATGGTGGTCTATAGTGGCCTAAGGCACTCGGCTGTTGACTCGCAGATCGCGGGATTAAATTCCAGCTGCGGTGGCTGCATTTTTGATAGAGGCAGAAATACTGTAGGCCCGATGATGATTCATTGATATGTGGGGTTTAACGTCCCAAAACCACCATATGATTATGAGAGACGCCGTAGTGGAGTGCTCCGGAAATTTCGACCACCTGGGGGTTCTTTAACGTCCACCCAGATTGGAGCACAGAGCCCTACAGCATTTTCGCCTCCATCTAAAATGCAGCCGCCGCAGCCGAAATTCGATCCCTCGACCTGTGGCTCAGCAGTCGAGCCACTAGACCACCACAGCGGGGCTCTGCGCCATGATTTTATCATCGGGACTAAATGAATACCCGGCTACATTATGCCAGCTTTAAATTATTTTCGATAATAACTGCACGTTCAAATCAGTATATTACTTAACTGTAGCATCTAGGGATATTACCCCGTAGAGCCAACCTAATGGAAGATTCTGCCCACTATACTTGGCTCCTGCATCAGGTGTGAGCCATGGTCAAATGACCGCTACTACTGCGGTAACAGAACGACAAATGTAATATTTTTTTTTCTCTTTTCCCATGTCCTTCATTCGTCTTAACGTTTTCATTTACATTATTAGCCAGGTTTTTCGGAGAATTCCTCACAGAGGGTGATAGCCAATTCATAGGAGCGGGAAAGCAAGCAGGCAAACAACAAGACAGATCCAAAAGGCATAGCTAATCCGCTGTCGTCGTCATGGCGGTGGTAGACGTCGGCGTGGTGTCGATTGTGATGCTCGTCATTTGGAGGCTTCCGGGGCTCATCGTGGCATTCATGCTCCTGCTGGTAATCATCGCGGCCACGGCGCTGGCAGTGGTGGTCGCAGTGGTCCTGACTGTTGCGGCGTTTCAGGCCATTGCGACGCTGGCAGCGGTTGCCGTGGTGGTTCTTGTCGTCGGGGCCATGATGGCGGCGGCTATCGAGCCCTTCATCATCTGACCGATAGCCTCAAACGGGAACAACGTGGCAAAAGCCGCAGTAGTCCTTCAAGGACTGCTAATAGAAACATACGTGATCGACTACCAGCCTCTCTGGAGCCACCAGTGACGTCCGAGTCATCGTCGTCCGAGCTCTCGGAGCTGCTGTCACTGGACTCACGACGGCTCACCGTTTTCTTCGTCCTGCGAAAGTAAAATGTCGGCGATGCTTGTACGTCGCTAAGATGCTGCGGCCTCGACAACGCACTGTAGTAAATTCCTCTGATCTTCCTATGGCGATTACTACCATGAACGACGCATTTAACGTCCGCTTCAAAAAAAAAATAGAAACATTACGTGAACTAGGTCGTTCGCCGAAACCACGACCCTCAACCCGACGAAACAGTCGCTCGTAAGTCTTTGGGGAATTTTCAAACGGCTAAAGCACTGTAAGGATCTATAACACTGTCTTCTAGCCATTACTTAAACATTGTGCCATGTTTAGCTTCCAGCATGAGGATGTGACAGTCAATTTTTCTGGATAGACAGTTCTGTAACTCAGTCAACGACCGATCGTACTTAAGGTAGGCGATCGTACTTAAGGTAGGCGCGTAGCAGACTTAAGATTAAGAGGGACGACAGCCGCCCCAATAATAATAGGTTGAGGGGGGGGGGCGCAAAGTGTGCCGCCTTGTTGCTCAGTGATACCTTTACCCATCAAAGGGCAGCGCTGTGTCTCTAAGCAACACTTTGGCGATAATGGCGATGTCCGAGGAACCATGCTGTGGCGTTCCGGCTGTAAACCCGGAAAGTCAGGGGCCTACAATTGAGCAGGCTTCTGGATAATTCACGTCATAATTTCATTTTTTTTCTCTTGAACTCATCGCGAAGCTTCTCTGATATTTCGGGCACTATCAACTCAGAGGGGAAGCAGTAGGTAAAACTTTGCTCCCCTTAACGAAAAACCCTGCGCGCGCTTACAGTTTCACGCCAACACATTTGATTTCACCCTCGAATAAATGTAAACGAAGACCAGCGTACGTTTGATTTGCCCCTACCCCAGCGGGACATCACAGTGGTCCAAGTTCTCTTGGGGAAAAGATTCAGCCTGGACTAATGACGAAGGTGTGCTAACGTTTAAGTATAAAGTCTAACTTAGTTGGCTAACACGATGCAACAATGTTCAGTTGCCACAGCCCTGGTTGGAACCTTTTCTCAACAAGCTCGATCATGGACACAGACAAACATATCTTGAACTGCGCGGCTTCCATTTAGAGGTGAAGCTCCTCAGGGTCGTGCCAAGTCCGCCGTGCATCGTGATACGCCATGACGACGGCACTGAGTATACGACGAAGAACAGGTGCACCCCAGACCGCACATGTCACTTTCTGCCATGGAGTATTAAAGGACCGCTGACAACGAAAGTTTCGCTTGCAGGTTTTTTTTGTTTTTTTTTACAGTAATCGATAGCTTTTCGTCTGGTAATGCCGAAATTATATCGTAATTGCTCTAACGCATCGTATAATTAATGCTAGCGGCGTTAATTCAGAACAATTTGCGTCCGTTCGAAACGCCCACCTAAATACCATAAGATTAAACTAGCGCCACACAGCGGATCAGCGCCTGAGACTACGTGCGCTCAAGCTTTGGAGTATATTCTAGTTGATTATACTTCGGTAACGCTGAAACGAGCTGTTTTAAAATAGGAGGACCCGCGCGTGGGGGAAGAATGAAATGATGTGGGCGCTTTGAGCGTGTCCCCTGCAGAAAGAAAGCGTTCCTGGCGTAAGCAGCCTAAACCATGTTGAGAGCAGCCCGACAACATAGCGAGAGGGGCGATGAACTATAGTCCTCACCCGGGGCCAGCCGCGCCCCACAAATGCTCTTGACCTCTGCAAGATTACGAGGGGAGCCCATGTATATGTAAAACCACAGGAAATGCCGATTGTACCTTAATGCTCGGAAGAGCACGCATCCTTGCTTTAAAACCAAATTAAAATATATTTTAAGCTACGTTCACCACTAAAAATCAGTCAGAGGTTGCCCCGCATGTACGACTGCCAAACAACACAAGCATCTCGAGTTTCCAAATTTGGTGTCAGGGGTCCTTTAAAAACGATCGTGAAAGCGCTCTCACCATCTAAAGGCCCTCGCGGAGTCGACCCTTATGACGACCAATAAAACAACATTGTATATGCTGTACACACGTGTTGTCACTAATGTGCATGTTCGAGTGGGCAATGTACGGGGATTCACGGCTTGCCCAATGATCCTCGAAGCTTCGCCCGAATCATGGATATGTCGTGATTTTTTAGACTTAAATATACGCGGGTTTTCTATGCAGATCCTCGCTATAGATGTGATTATTTTATTATTTTCTTTTTCATGAACCTTCCTCAGCCCCTTGAGCTTCCGCACAAATGATTTGGCGATTGAACGCTGTTTTAAGGGACCATGACGTGGTCACCAAGCAGTTTGTGTTTTTCAGCGAAAATCATTTGCAGAATGTCTACTACGCCTAAACATCTATGAAAGGTAGACTGAAGAAGAACTTTCAAGTGCAAAATAAACCCTAGAAGTCGCCAGCTACCCCCCCCCCCCTAACCACCGGCGACCGTCGTTTTACCATGGCGTTTGTGACGTCATGTGCTTCGTGAAGCGAAACCCCATCGTCTTCTGTCAAAGTTTCAGCTTCCGCAAATATTTCGATTTCACTGCCAAGCTGATGAAAGCTAAAACGTCTTGATTTCAATCGCGGCTGATCGTGAAACAATGTTGTTCACCGGCATGCAGACGCTGGCACAGCTGCAGGCTCTTTGTTACGTCACAGCTCGCGAGTGCGCCAGTGTTGCCCGACTCGCACGCCACTCGCGGGCTTATAAAAATATTCAGTAATGAACTAAGTGCTCGACGAAACGTGCTGAAATTCATCCGGCTTATTTGTGAACGCACAAGGATTAAATCACGTAACTCAGATCAAGATAAAAAAATTGGGTGTTATGGCTGCTTTACACACACAGGTGCGCATGCCGGGGCTGTTACTCACTTCCTGTGGTTTCTGGGGGCGTCAGTCTTGGCAGTATTCTCGCCGCTCTCCTCACAGCCTACCTTCAGCGCTCGGCTCAGCAGCGCCACGCTCAAGTGAGGCACGTCGCACGGCCGCTCTCCCTGCCAGGCCAGGTAGCAGTGGACGTCCGCGTCCTTCACGGAAGTGACGTCAGTGGCCACGGCATAGTCTAGCGTCAGCTGGTCCCCTTCTCCGAGTGACTTGACGCCGTCGCTGCCTAGCACTCGGACCCCGTTTCGGTATAAGGGGCAGACTTCTCCCAACCTGATCCGCCTCGGACTCCCGGTCTCCCTGACTTCGCACTCTACAACAGCATCGCCGTCTACTCGCTTCACAATTCCTCTGACACTGCGGTACACTAGAATGGAGGGACGAGCCAGGAACGACGTCATCTTGGACACGGTGGACGTCGTCATCGTCACTGACGTAGGTCTCACCTTCGGTGCGGACGTGCCTGCCGCAGGGACGCCTTCGTCAGCCACGGCACGAGCTGCACATCGAGCATAGCTCCAAGGAAGCGCCTTCTTCTCGCCACGTTTCACCGACAGCGATGCGTTCTGGTAGACGTCGGAGTCGTCGTCGCCGTCGTCGGTATCGCTGTCGCGGGCGCCAACATCGCGAGGCCCCCTGCCCGAGTCTCGAGGACGTTCCCCGCCGGACGGTTTGCCGACGTCCTCGCGCGAAAGTGAACCAGGCGTCGGCGAGACCGGGCGAATGTACGTGATCCACCACTTGGCCGACGTGTTTTCTTTCAGGTTGAGCTCGGCGTCGAAGCGGACCAGGTCGCCGACAGCGAGCACCTCGTTGACGTCCTTGATGCTCTTTTCTATGGACTGCTCAAGGACGCCCACCCGGAAGAACGCAGCGGGCGTCGAGTGCGGCCCCAGCCGAATGAAGCCGTACTCGGACTTGACGCGATCTACGACGCCGTCGCATCCCGCTAGTGCGCGCACTTTGTCGCTGCCGTCGCTGTACCAGTCCCTGCCAGAAAAATAAAGGGGCGGAGGGGTGTAGGGGGAGCCGTATTGTGGAGCACTTATCAGGATCAGAATCAAATTTATTGCATCAAATCAGCTTACAGATCAGTAATCAGGAATATGTCCCATAGTCTGAGGCTGAATTGGAACCTCACATACATAGCCTCCTGTACATAACATCCTGCATCTGATTCTATATCTAACCTCTTCTACATGATAACGTACTTTGCGTACCTGATCGTAAAGGTAATCTGCAGTACACAATAACCTATTGTACCTGGTTGTACAGGTAACTTCCTGTACACAATATCTCCTGCACACAACAGCATCTGAACATGATTGTAAAAAGTCATCTTCTGCACATATTCGCCTCTTGTAGCCACATAATCGCCTCCTGTAGCTTTGGGGACGAACTCTGTCGAGTGCACAAAGCCAGTACTCGAGTTCCAGAGAATGTCTGCGTACGCATACCTGCACGGCTTCGGCGGCGCCCATCCTGGAACGCTATGAACGTAGTGGAAGGTGGTGATGCGCCACTTGGCCACACCCTTTCCGCGTTCGTTGGGGATGGCATCGAAGCGCACCACGTCACCCACCTTGAACACGTCCGTGGCGTATTTGATGCGCCGACCCAGGTACCTGCGAAATGCGAGTGCCCACGGCAAACATGGTTACCGCTTTATGGTTACACGCACAGTCCTCGACGATTGAAACGCGACACTCGGAGCACGTCTGCTGGGTGGCGAAGAGGGCGAGTGCGTTTGTGACACGTGACCACGGTGCACGTGACGACGGTAGATTCATTCAGACGATTTCAAGCTGGACGGACGTGCCCTCGCGATCTCCGACGACAGCGTAGCTCCCGCCGACTGGTTCGCCCTCCGCGGTCTCCTGGCGCCGTGAAGCTCTCGCATTGTGGTGCCCCGCCCTTGGGCTGCTTCGACCGGATCCCCACTTTCCTATCTCCTTCAATTTTCCGCCGCTTGCCTTCTCTATCTCTTCATCTATTTCCTATCATTCTTTTTATTTCCCTCTCGACCACACCCCTACAAGGCACTTAGCCTCTGTCGCCAACGGGCAGACAGAAATTAGTGCCTTTTTCCATAGAGTTTCTCAAAATTAACTAGAGGGCATGCACTCTGGCGCTGCGATCGTTTAGCGACCATGGGTAGTACTAGAGCGTTCTAGCCTCTGTAGTAGTACACACATTTGCCTAGTCTTCGTACTTGAGGGCGGCGAATCGTACTTGCGGCTTCGTTTATTGCTGTGTTTAGGTTTTGTTTTGAAAGAAAGATTAAACCCTTCTGAACTTCGTGAGCCGATTTGGAAAGTAAGTCTAAAAAAATAAAATGGTGAAGTGCAACCGCTGAACATTTGCTAATACTTGTTTTCTAAGAAAACAGCTCCAAGCCACACGAACACATACGGAGCCAAAAGCAGGCGGAAGTACGAAGATTAGACAAATGTGTGTACTATACCCATCATTCCCATGCTCGCTGAAGCGTCGTGCGTTGCAGCTCCCATAGACACTAGCGCCAGAGTTCCCTCTAGTAAGTATTGTAGGATACTCTATGCCTTTTTCCTTTCCTTCAAGAATCACACTACTACTACGACGATACACCTAGCAAACTTTCTTTCTCTTTAATGTACTACTACTACTCTCTCTCTCTCCGTCAGTTTGTGGTTCTTGGTGGCACCAGTGGAGCGCTGGCTGGCATGGCTTCAAAATATTGTCCTTACCGTGCCGCGCGAGGCGGCCGGAGCTGGCCTGCGCCCTCGGTAACCAGACTGAACCACTTTTTACCGGATTCGCTCATCATATCACGAGTGCGCGCACCGTCACCCTCATCGCCAGCAGCCACGATCTCGGAATGGCGGATGCAAAAATAAGGAGGAGGGGAGATTGCCCTCTCCCCAAAGCATGCGCCGGCAACCACAACCCCTCTCTTCAGTGCCTTTCCTTCACCTCATATCACCGATTGGAACAAATTAGCGCGACCACTGGGAGCACAAATTAGCAGTATTTATGATGTGACCGTGTTCATGTGATGATAGTACCTACTAAAAACAAGAGAGGCAGGACCCCTCCACCGTCTTAATTTTACTTCGAGCGTTTCCTTTTAAAAATGGTGGATTAATATTCTTCACCACTGAAAAGAAGTACAAGGTATCTCTGAAGTCAGATAACTAACGCTGAACCTCTTCGACTAATCGTCCCCCAAAATGCAGGAGCGGCGCGTGGCACTGCCCACGCGAGGCACTGCCCACGCGAGGCACTGCCCACGCGAGGCACTGCCCACGCGAAGCTCATTGGAGACAAGTAGCAGTGTCTGGACTTACGCGTACGCATGTGTCTTATCGTTAATTATTTCTTTTTTTTCACTGGCACTATCTTAGTTATTACGATGTACCAACTATTTCAACAACACGCCCTGATCCCCATAGGTCATTACCTGGCCTCGTCGTCCTTGAGGAAGCAGGCGCTCTCGCTCGGATACCTCTTTAGACGGACGAAGCCGTACATCTCACGTACGAACTCGATGATGCCTTCTTCGTCGTACATCGGCACCGACAACCTGGTCACCGCGGAGCCGCCCAACGGAGGGAACTCCGACAGTTCACCGAGGCGTGGCGGCGAGCGCTTGACGTCGTTGGCGGTGCCCCTCGACACAGGCCTGCAACGACACCAGTGACGTCACACATTAGATGCCTTGTACTGACGTCACTGAAGCCGCCATGTTGGTTCACCGCATGAAACTCGCAAGATATAAACACCACGTGTTCATGTTATCAGTATCACTTTTTTTTTTATTGGCGCACTGAGACCAATGAATGAATGAATGGAAATTTTTGTTCGAAGAAAAGAACGGCGCTAGTTCGCAGTTTGGGAATATGGGAGGAAGGGATTATGAAATTCTGCCACATTCCTTATCGCATTGAACCAGGTTAAGCGTGATATGATTATACTGCCTTTACGTCATCAAGGCCACCATGTTGGTGAACCAGCTCGTTATGAAGAAGCGAAAATGACTTCACATGCAAGCCCACGTCAAACGTGAGAATTGACAGGCGTCGGCGCCGACAACACGAGTAATAAAAATAATCGTCGTTGCGTTATTACGTCACCGTATTATGCAATAATTATGTCACACATCACCAAACTTCCTGACGTCAACGTGATGCCACTGTGACGTCGCATAAAGCGGCCCGATCCAGGAGGCAGTGCAAAACAAGACGTGCAGAGAAATCTTACAGTGCCACCGATCACGGAGGCATTGCTAAACACCATTAGTTGCAGAGAGCTTTTGGAGGAGGGCTCGCAAGATCCAATACGTCGACGTAAAAAAAAAAAGGTGAGTCGACTGAGGAGGACGCATATGGGGCTCGGTGCGTTTTTTTTTAACGATGAGTTTCAGTGTCACTGTATTGGGCTGTAGCCTTGCCGTTTTTTTAAGTTTAAGTAGTAACACTAGTAAACGAACACTGCAGTTGGTGCGTAATATACTGTAAAAAATTGCCCTCCTTTACGCGAAAATGTGCTGATAACTTATGACCCCACGAAACCCACGTACTTAAAACACTAATGACACTCAACGCAAAAAAGGGACATGAGTCATGTTCCAACTAGCCCGATTAGCTGCAAAGTAGTCTTTCTGTAGAACAGACAGATCGTAAAATGATAACCGTCAAACAGAATACAAGCGCCGTCGTATTCATAGTACCAAAGTATAGAATAGGGGGCTGCCTGAAGTTTTAAAACTGAATGTATTCTACATTCGCCCTGTACGGACCAACCATTGAAGTACAGGTGTGCCTTTAGTTTGGAAATAAAAGATCCCTTTTTTTTTTCATCCCCCTACACTGTACGGGCCAACAGTTAAAATACGGGTGCTTGTTGTACTTTGACAATGGGAAACCCAATGTGCTGAGTCTGCAGTATACGGGCCAACCACTAAAATACAGGTGAGTCCCGTAATGAGTAAACAGGTATGATGCCCTTCACTGAATCTTGGCGATATGGTCTGACCCTGAGAACACGGGGCTTCGCGCGTTAGGCGTATTGGCGATTTTGTATTGAGATGGCCTTAGCGAGAGAGAGAGAGAGAGAGAAAGGAAAGACAGGAAGGTTAACCACCAGATGCAGTCTCGTGTTTCCTGCCCAGTGATAGAAGGTGCAAACCGGTTGTAAAAGAACGAAAGAGAAGGAGAGTCTGTGACGACCAGTTCTTGGCCGATCCCCTGAGTGGGTATGAGCAATATTTAGGGCATCATCATTATCATCATCGTTCTCATCACGGAAGTTTTGCTACAGCAATTAAATTGCCTCATATCGAGATCATTCAGGTGTACCCAGAGCGGGCATCGCTGGGTGCAAGAGCAAGCGTAACTGTACGGGACGTTGATAATGGTTGGAACTATAAAGGATATGTACGTACATGGCGTTTGCTGCAGCGGCGGGGATGAGAGCAAATTAATGGGGCTTAATGGCTCCGATGTGTTTGGAGATGGCGGCCGGGGTGGATTACTCGCTTCGGAGATACCCTGAAAAAGAAAGAAAGAAAGAAGGAAGGAAGGAAAGAAAGAAAGAAAGAAAGAAAGAAAGAAAGAAAGAAAGAAAGAAAGAAAGAAAGAAAGAAAGAAAGAAAGAAAGAAAGAAAGAAAGAAAGAAAGAAAGAAAGAAAGAAGCAGTTGTATGTGGTAGTTAAAGGGACCCTAAATATTTTTTCAAGCACTCGTAAAATGCCTTCACTGAAAGAGCTCCGCGCAAAACATTCTTAGAATCCGCAAAGTACAAGAGCTGTTACGAGGACTTTTACAGCGCTTTGGGCGTTTTCTCTCTCTTCTCGTACGAGTGAGCACGTTCAAAGCTGTGCAGGGTGGAGATGACAAAAGGGAAAGAAGAGAGAGAGATACTAAAACGTTTATTAGATTTTCTGCGCGAGTATAGATCAGCCGTAAGTGGGGCCGCTGTCCTTGCACGTTTCACGAGGGTCTTTTGGGTCTTCGGATACGAGCTGGACAAGGCTGCCTCCCACCCTTCCATGTCGTGTTGTGTCCTGGGTTGCAGCAAATGGGGATTGTGTTGACACTCCCATACCATGTGGTACAGGGTAGCTGTTTAATTGGCGCAGAACCTGCACCGTGTGTGTGTTTGTGGGGGGGGGGGGGGGATCTTTCTTTGACAGTATGTACGGATTGGGGCAGGACAGGGCACGGGACAGGGTCTGTAGACGACGCAACCACGCTACGTGAGAGTGGTAAGTTTATCTCGTTGAAGTCTTTGGTGTTGTAGAATTTCTGTATACGGGAGAAGCGGATCGATACGCAGAGCGGGTTGATGCGATATACCAAGGTCGGAAGTTCGGAATCGGGCCGATGCATGAAAGACTTCATTGCCTCTAACTCCTCAGTGGCCGGGTATCCATATCAGCTTTTCCTAGTCTCCCTCCGAACGCGGGGCCGATATCAGTGTAAGGATTCGGTGCGCAAAGGGGCCAATGTAGCCTTTACAGACATTTCGGTAGGCTGCTTGTGAATCTTTGAGAATGAAGGTGGACTCAGGGTTTCGTAGGGCGAGGGCAATTCCTGCTTCTTCCATGCTAGTTTTGTCTGTGTCCTGTGCTGGTGTGCAGTCGATCTGCTTTCCTTGATGCTAGTGCGGCGGGGGGCTGCCCTGTATTTCCCGTTCACTGGTCCAGCTGCATTGGCAAAGAAGGCACTCTCAGTGTCTGAGTAATTGACATGAGCCCCGGCGCCGATGTTTGTTGAACTGTGGATGTATATTGCGTGGCGGTGGTTTTATGATAAAGTCCTGCCTCCATTAACGTGGGATTCGTTGTCTACCCCTTCTTTGAATGGGGGCGTCGATGCCAATTAAGTTTCCGATTATGTTTTTGGTTCTGTTTTACTGATGGCGACGCGCATGACTTGATTCGTGTGGTGTGCTTGGCATAGTTCAGAAGGCTCTGTACCTTTCCCTGTGGGCACTCACGGAACGTCTGCTTCAAATGGAGCAAGAAGATGCGTTCGTTTGGCAGAACGCGTCATCACGTTCTTGTTCGCCTTTTCTTGAGCCTCCCACTGAAAGTGGGGGAGCGGCCAAGAATTAAGTGGTCTCACCTTGAGTGCTATCTTTTTTTTGTTTCTTTCAATGCGCGGCTTCTTTCGGTGTGATCGTGAGCGCGCGCGTAGGCACGTGGCGACATCCCTCGGCGGCCACGGTTACTGTGCGGTTCACGTTGCTCAGATCGTCCAATGGCTGGGGACAGAGGCGTAGGCAGAGTTTTTTGGGGGGAGGGGGGCACCTTTTCGAAATGGCCATTTTTCACTTTGTATGTCTTGGTTAATGTTGATTTATTGATTGAGAAATACATTTATTGAGGTCCTGGGGGGACGCGCTCTAGCACGCAGCAGGCAACTCCCACTTGGAGAAAAAAACGAGTTCGGGGATGGGGACATGGGCTCGGTATGCCACCCCCTGTATACACCACTGACCGGGGTCTTTAGGTTTATGGCGCGGTCATATGTGTTTAATGCATCATTTGTCGATAAAAAGCGGAGCGATTTCTCGGTGATATTGAGAACCGATGGTAACTTCCAGGCCGCTTGCTACGCCGTAATGTTAGCCCGACTTGTTCTCAAAGATGCTGAAGAGGTGTTGCAGGGTTCCTGTAATGTTACGCGAACATCGCAGCTTAAAATATGTCATAATGAAAACTATGTGTGAGAAAAGCTAAAAATGATGGCTTATCAATTTAGCGTTTCTTCGTGACATATTTGGCATTGAACGTTTAAAGCACACGCGCCAGGTATGTATGTGGCTAGCTTAATTTGAATGGCATATGAACACAGAGTGATGTTGTTGTTTTTTTCCAAGCATATCCGGTTGAGCACTTGCTTCTGGTTTTCAGGGGCGTAGCTGAAAATCTTTTTCGGCCAAGGTTCACCCGCTTTTTATGTATACTCGTGCCAAGGGCGTTAGCAGAAAATTTACGGGGGAGGGGGGCACCCCCTTCATTTAAAGCGGATGCAAGGTTGGCAGGCGATGTCGATTGTCTTCTTGTGCTCCGTATGCCAATGACAATTTTTTTTTTAATTCGGGAGGGGCGTGGGCCCGATTTGCCACCCCCTGTCTACGCCAACGACTCGTGCAGGTATTTTTTTTATGAGTGCGTGAACGTATGCGCATGCAAAATCGACAATATCCGGGGGTTGGGTCGCGCTCCCTCTTTGACTTCGCTATAGTGTCCGCTTTTAAAAAGAAAATATTCGTGATGTTTACAAGAAATATAAAGCCGTGGTTCCAGTCACAATATGAAGGATACATTAAGATTTCGGAGCATAAGCTTACGAGCCAACTATATCTGGCAGGATGCAGTATAATCAATACAAATTAACAGAGGAAGCTCATTGAAAGATTGCGAGCAGATCTCATCCATGCGCTCCTTTTCACGTAGCCTCCAAGACTCGCTTCGGCAGCGCATGAAACTACATTAACCCAATGAATACACATGGGCCGCACACTAAAGCGCTGACGTGCCACCACTAGGCTCATTAGTCAATGATTGGGGTCTCCTAGCTCTAGTACTTTTTTTCCCCCACAGAAATACCAGCATACTTAGGCACAGTATGCGAACGTATTTTTCGTGCGTCTAATCGAATCGGAACACTCATGTAGCCCTTGAGCACGTTGCGTATTTGCTTCACCTACAAACTTCAATAAAATTCTTTGCGTGTTTGTGTTTCAGCGTCAGTTACAACTATATTGCGCCAATACAAATTATCTATGAGCGACTCAAAGGCCGACGTTTCAACAGCCTGCAGAGTGACAGCTGGCCAGCATTTTAAATCTGTTTACGAATTATCATTCTTATTATCGCCCTCAAGCCTTGATGTGCTAGTAATCTCTGACTAGTACCCTACAGAATCACGGCGTAAGTGCGTACAACTTGACTGGCCCTAATGGAGAGATTAAGCAGCACACACACAAAAAAAGACGAAACACACAAAAAGATGCACCGACACAGCTGACTAATGCGTTGGTTCAAATGTGTACTATCTGTGCACCATTTGTGCGGACCCAATCATTAGAGAGTTATAGTATACCGGGCTTACCGTGATACCGGAATCGAAGTGCACATGCACAGATATGTACGTTACGCGCACCGCCTACCGTACGCGCGGTATTTTTCAGATTTAAGGTAGCGTAGGTGCACGTAGTGTACGTAAACATGGCGGCGCTCTCGGACGCCCGCTTCGAAGTGATTTTGGCGTAGTTGGTGAAAGATTCACCTTGTTCGCAGCAAACGACTGTTCCAAGTGGCTTCGCTTGCCTTCAGTTAGCTTCGATGACTGAGTATTACGGATAAGTTGGCATAGTTTTTTGAGATAGCTTCCCATTTCGAACGCGCCTAGGCCTAACTACAAGATCAATGTAAACAAATTGGCAACGTAGATGTTTTCGCGTTTTGTACGTGGTTCATAATTATTTATACCCGTGCCACACGGGCATAGAAAATGACATTTGGTGGCGAAGGCCTTCAGATCCCGAATGACATTCGTTTCGCCGGCGCTGCTACACGTCCAAAGCGAATGACATTTGACTTGATGATGTCGATCACAGCACCTTCGAAGTGAGCATTGAGTGAATAGCAATAAAAAAATTAAGAAGCATTTACAAGCTTCATACACATCAGATAATCATCAAATGTAGAAATAAGCGTATTACGCTGTCCTAAGTTTTAGTTTCTTGCTTTGTTTTACAACGTTGCAGCCGACCGTAGCAACCTAAGCCAACACTAGTCAGATCCACAGCGTAAATAGACACTAAAATTGACAAGAGTTTCATTATTGATACTTTATTTTCTTCGTATAACGTTCAAAGCATCTTTTTAAGACTTTAGTGCAAATAAAAGACGGGAAATTTCATTTTTAGCTCAATATGATTTGTTTTATATACTTTCAGGTAAATCGCACTTCGCGAGCTGTGTCGTCGAGAGTAGGCATTTCTCAGTCAACTGAGTTCTGGCGAAGGCAGTTGGTGGCGAATGGCATTCGAATGGCATTCGGACGAATGCCATTTTGTTCGCCCGTGTGGCACCGCGCGAATGGCAATAAATAAGAAGGCATTCGGGGGTAAATGCCATTTTTTCTGCCCGTGTGGCACGGGTATTATTATCCCGGGTTTATTATCACGGGTTTTATTATCACAAAAATAAACGTCTAACAATGCTTCACGCGGTGGCATAGGCAACTTATTAACCATCTAATAGGTGGCGCCACCATCCCACATAGGGGCACGTAAACCACGTAAGCGCTATTTCGCTAAACTTTAAGACGCTGCCTACAATGAACGTTTGCTGCACGGTAGCGGCGTTCCCTTAACCTACGCTATCACGCCAACGCTAAACTATAACTGTATATTAACCCACAATGGGAGAGAGAGCCAGACGCACCTTCAATGGCGTCAAGTAAGCTGGGAATTCGCGTATCGGACACGACTATGTATTCATTATGTGTTCATCGTTCTCGCACGCGCTATGGCTGACCGACTCGAGCTACAAAAATAACGACTCCATTGTTCGTCGCTGGCAGAAATAGTGGAACGGCGCGCAACTTTCGACAGCCGTTATACGCGAGGATGCTATCAGTCACGGCGAACTGTGCCGAAGATTCCCGGTCACCAAAAAAACCCCAAAAGACGTAAGGCATCCACATCAACCAGAACCAAATGGCCGAAGTTTTTTTTTTTTTTTTCTGGAAAAATTACAACGACGGTCAGAAAAATCTCGACTGTTGCGAGTACTTGCGCGCAGTGCCGGGGCTGCCTGGTGGGCTCCTATTGGACGCTGTTCGCGTCACGTGATGGCGTCGGCAGCGGGGAGGTGAGTATGCTTCCAACTATTTCGATTCGTTGAAGCTGCTAACAGGCGTTGAATTCAATGCAATAAAACTGCTTATAATGCTGGGATAGGCCCTCTCGTTCACACTACCACGACGGCAAAGCAGCTGCACTTACTGTGCCCCCGTGCTGTTGCCGAAATAATTTGCACATTGTACGCCTGAATGAGATAATATATCGATGTCAGGAGGCGGTGAGAAGAGAGAGAGAGAACATATGACAGAATAAAGGATTGCACATGCAGCCCTTGCTATGCTTATTCACATGCAGTGGCGCTGCCAGGGATGGCACATCGTCCCGCCGCCCCCCACCATTTTCTTTTTTCTATAGCATACAGAGCACAACATGACACTAAACCACATATGTTCGAATACCATGCCGCGTCACTAATGCTATGTAGTGAAACTGGGAATGTTGTTGCTTACTAATAAAGCAATCAAACCAAGCCGATCAAGTCCATGCAAGCATGAGAAGCGCAGGCTGGCCCACTTGTTTTATAGGTGCCAGTCTCAGTATGAAACAAGAATTTTCACTGAGGGACTCGTTTACACCAGCTAACATTATTAGAGATACGTGCACAGAAACATCCAACGAAGTGGATGGGAGGCACCTTTGTCCTAGCTCAATAGAGCCTTTTCAAAGCTGTAAAGCCAGCTTTTCTGCAATGCGATTTGCCATCCTAATTGTGGCTAGTCACATTCAGCAAACGCTATGTTCAAGCGCAATTTACTTGCCCTATGGTGTGGGGAAACTTAACGGGCATCTTTGATACAAACACGCATGATATACAAGCCATAGCATGTGCAACTAGGAAATGGTGCTGAAGAACGAGGGGTGCCGCCATTAGTTGGGCAAATATGTAGCACAAGGAAGCGTAGCTGCGGATTATGAAAAAAGCCTGTTGGTAGAGAATCTGAAGAAAACCTTGAAGGTGGTCAGCTCATATTAAACTGGCCTGAAGAGTGACTTTTGTCCCCTTTAATTCTCTTAAACATAATATCTATATGATTAAAGACAACAGTCAACGTCATCTATGCTTTCCCTGGCCTTCAAAGTCAACGTCATCTATGCTTTCCCTGGCCTAAGTGTTCAATTCATTTGCTTGTGTTCAACAAAACACACTTGGTTGTGTTTAACAGACAAGCACCTATGGCAACAACTCTATTGAAAAATATGAAACATGTGAAAGGTTCATCTTTATTTTTACACCTTATGTCACAAAGTAAGAGACAACATAAGTCAATAGATAAAGAGACATGCACATTGTTGGAACCTTACAATCTTGAGCACTTTGAAAATTCATTCTGTAAGAAAAGGAGCGAAAAAGCTTCCGAGGGAAAAAGAACTGAACATTGTAGAAATCTGTACAGATCTGAAATTATTGTAAAGGAAAGAAAATCCATATACGTAGTGAGCCTATAACAACACCCATTGTAGAAAAAAAAACGCAACAATAGGGATCTCGGCGTTGTATGTAGGAGGTCGAATGCTCCGGCCTGCAAAATATCAGTCTTGCCTCCTCGTCCCTTCGATTCACAATTTGGCACACGCAGATGAGGATAGCCGTGGAGTGTGTTTTAACAAGCACACCAAAGGCATGGACAGTCGCCAGCGATGCCGCTATCACGAATAAACTGAGTACCAACAGAAGGGGAAAAAAAAAAAACTAACAAGATGGGACGTGGTTCCACACCCACCTGCTTCTGCGTCAATCGACGTCAATTCATTCATGGTAAAGTACGTCAGGTTGCAATGTGAGCATAGAAAAATACGTAGTGTATAACCACTTCACAACAAAAAAAGCACAGTGGGCAGTGTCCAACACTTCCGTCAAGACACGCTCCTAACTTTACCTGTTAGCCAAGCTTGCAAACTGTGCCGAAGAACAGGCATAACAAAGAATTCAAGACTCGCGCATTCTCGAGGGTCATGCGTGGATCAATATAAGTACTAATTGCACAAGTGGTTCGTTTGCCACCATTGCGCACATGGCACCAAGCTAACCTGTTCGCTACAATTCGGCGAAGCGGGACGTCCCAACAAACAGAACCTGTCAATCAATTTCATCGAAAAGCATTACCAAGTGGCTTCGTTTCACATAGACTGCCAACAGTGCTGAAGAACATGTGTGGCAGAGAAGCCGGTGAACAAAGAAACCTTAGAAACATATATGTTTTCCAACACAGTTTGCAGTCTAATTTTTAGTTACTTTATAACTGATTTGTTAGTAGTGTTACCACTGATTATGGGTACTACGTGTTCAGTTACATAACGCACAGTGTCAATTCATATGAGATACGTTTATACATAATAATACCAGTTTCATCTGAAATTACATCACAGATAAAAACCATTGTCAATGTGGGCCTGTGTGCTAAAAGCGCTAGCTTTCAGGTAAACCGCAGCAATCTTTTCATATCCCAAACTGTATATTAAACAATAATGAGGTGAACCTGAAAAAAAAATTTTTCACCTGCTTGCCACTGAGTATGCTTATGAACTTCATCTATTTTATCTCTCCTCTTTAACTAATTTTTGGCATCGAGGTCTGCCAGAATGTTGAAATATATACTCGTGCTTGCTCGCCATACAATTCCGCACAGTGTTGATTCCTGTTAACCGATAAAGCCATTTATTTGAAATGCCACAGCATATGGAATTTCGACTAAATGCTCTTTGTTCCGATTCCAAATGCACTTATGTGGGTTAGCACCAATTTACTTCCGTTCACTTAATAAGAACTCTTGTCAAACTTTAAAAACATGGGCAATGAATATTTCAAGCAATTCGCTTGTTGACATAATTTCCTCCACAATGTACTTGCCATAATTTAGCTCATTAATCGTGGCTTTGTGTTCAGTAGCAAAACTGACACCTATTCACACTCATTTTGTACTAACATGGCAAGCATATGAGCCAATCAATGTTCCCCATTGCATAAACAAATCACTAGCTACTTCTCCAACAACGATTATGGAGTGATAAATGCTTATTAATATTGAGCTGAGTTTTCTATAACTCACCGAAGAACAGTCCGCTAGCTTGACTCTCGGCTCACGTGCCATTCAGGAAAGGCGTGCGCAGTGTTATCTCAAACTGTAAACACGCGCAATCGTGGGCACAAATGTCAAACAATGCCAGATCACACGCAATGCAGAGATTGATTTTCAGTCTGATAAAGCAATGCTTTGCATGAGCGTAATGTGGGCAAAGTTTACGGTCTGGGAGGTAGAGCTAAACTGGCACGAAATGATGAAGAGACGATGTGAATCAGGTATGCTTTGCATCTTTGTTTAGTTATTCGTCACTTCAGCGCTACGACTCCCGAGACTGAACATTTAACTACCGATTTTCCAGCTCGTAAAGAAATTAGACAGCGCCGTTTCAGTTACAGCGCTACCCTGACATCATAGACAACGTTCATTTACCGACATTGATGCTAAAAGCACCCACATGCCAATAAAAAATTTATTGGTGACAGAGCTGTAGAACTGCCAGTACGAAAAAAAGGCGCACGACTGGAATGAAATGAAAGGAATGAAATAATATAACAATGAATATAAACAGAAAGAATATAACAATGCAAAAGAAAACAAATAAAAAATAACAACAAGGACAACAAGCAAGCAGGGTTGTGGAACCAGATTCCCTCCCGTTACGATGTGACATTCCCCCCCCCCCCCCCCACCTAAAAAAAAAATGCAAGGCACAACTAACCGTGGCAACTACACACAATTCATTTCACCCCCCACCCCCCGTTTTCCCAAGGCACGATGTGACGACGTCAAGGTCGTCGAGGCTAGTCGGGCACTCTATAAGAGCGCCGTTATTTCTCTTCGTCGTTTCTTTATGTCTTCTTACTCCTCGTGTATAGAGTCTCGTCACGGAACGGAACGCACGCCGCGTTCTGTAGTCTGCGTAGCCACATCACGAATCGAGCCTTTGGCCAATCGCTCCTGATGCTGCACCGCGTGAAGCTCTTCGGCCATCATCCTGGCAACACGACGAAGCACAGTTTCCTAAAATAAAGAAATATATAGGTATAGAGCAACATGCGGTAACACAAGCCGACATCAACCACCAGTTCACCAACACAAGCTGATATGAGCCGTTCAATCCAACATTAGCAAGTTTGTTATAAAAAAAAGATCGATTATAATAACTCGCTTACGATGGGTTTCTATGCCACAAACATGACGTTTATTTACTCTATTTACAACTACTTCAGAAAGCAGAGCATCTGTGTTCGCTGTCGAAAGGTCTCGGACTTTGGCGATTCAGTTCCCCGCACAGACCTCTCTAGCTCCGGCTATTTTAGCTCCGCCGCCTAGCCTAGAAACGGTCATTCTGGTTCAGCAAGGGGGAAGTCAGCGGTCCCAGTCACTCAGCCTTGTTTATGGGAATCGCGAAGCGTCGGTCAGAAACCCCGCGACGTTCAGGAATGGAAAGATCTTTTAACAAGGTTTCACCACGGTGTACATGAGGTCCATAAGAGCGTGACATACGCAAGAACGCCCTGTTCAGCACAGTGCACACTAAAAAAGTACCAAGTGGGCACTCTGTGCAAAAGGTCTATGTCAACCACCTGGTGCTCTCCAACGCACACTCACATAACACGGAACACAGGCCGCCGACAGTAAGTTGCCACCACCAAAATGCAGCCACCTTAGCCAGGACTGGGCTCGCGACTTCCATGTCTGCAGCCGACAACTGTAACCACTGCACCAACGCGGTGGACCACCAATGCCAGCGGTTTCACACATGACAAAACGGTTCAAAAATTTTCCACGTGCTCTCTTCCTACAGGGCCAGCTTGGCACAAGCGTGCCGGTGCAAAACAACCATGCACCAGACGACTATAGATGCGAAGTGCGAAAAAAAAAAGAAGAAAAATTACGAAAAAACTTTTTTTTCGTTTTATTTCGGCACAGTGTAAAATATTGGCCAAAATTTCTAAGGGCGAAAAGGTACAGAAATGAAGCTTAGGCATTGAAAGTGAAACCAAAACATCGCACATCATACCAAAACACCAAATGACGGTGGATCACTCATCAATCGATTCAATCAATCATCAATCAATGAATCAAGAGTCGTAACACTACAAATAACGAAACCAGAGAAACATATGACTGCTATATAAACAATTTACAGTATTTACTCAATTCTACCGCGCCCTCAATTGTAATGCACACCTGGTTTACACGACAAAAAAGAAAAAGTAAGACATCGATTGCAACGCGCACCCATTTTTCTCGTTGGCTTGCACGATCACACCACTCGAAAAAACTACTCCTTTCAGGAGCGTCTTACATTTAAATATGAGGTACGAGAGCAGCTTGTGCCCATCTGACGTGTAACAGAGCATTGCCGTCACTATTGTTTTACCGTGGACCGATGTCAGCACGCGAACTTGCTTCGCCCCCTTCTTCTCGACGGTTGTGGTGCCAGGCATGTCGAAGTAAAGAGGCGTCTGACCGGCATTCCCGATTTGCCCAAGCAGGTAGCCGTTGTTGTGCCACAAGCTTAGGACGAACTTCTTAAAACTGTGAAGCTTTTCATCGTACTCCTCCGGAAACTTTTCGCATATGCCCGTTCGCCTTTAAAGGAAAAAGCCTTTCCTCTTCATAAGTTAGTTAGCCAGCACCTGCTCGCTTTAAATTGGCTCCACATTAGCCCTTTTTCCAAGGCTAACTGCATAGCCTGCACTTGGAGCAGTTCTGTCGTCACGGGTGGCTGTGCCGCTCGCTGCTCAAGCAGATACTCGCCGAGCAGCTCTTCAATTTGCGGAAACCAACCCTGCTGTGGTCCACTGAAGCTTTTGCGTAAAACTTTGTTGTCGACAATCTTCTGCTTTTGTTTCCGCCAGTTTCGCACGCACGTTTCTGGAACTCCGAACGACCGCGATGCGGCCCGATTTCCGTCCGTTTCTGCACACGCGATGACTTTTAAAAGCGGCATCGTGTGCACTCGAGTTTTTGGAGTCGGCCCTTCCATGCCGTCGATGCTAATGCACTACAAGATGACGAACTCCTCAGCACACGTACGAAGTGCCGCACAGAGGAAACACATAGGCAAAAATGGCCGACGCGCTATGCTGACGCACGTAGCAGGCGGCCATTTTGAAAATGCCGATGGCAATAGAATGACCGTATTCATTTTTTTTTCGTACTCAATTCTAACGCGCATGCGATTTATGAACTCGCTTAACCGGAAAAAAGGTGCGCGTTAGATTCGAGTAATTACGGTATCAATCTTGAGGACAGGATAGAAGGTAAGCTTTGACATATTTTTCGAAAGATCTCAGAGACAAAGATTTCGGAGCGATTTCTATACCATGTGATTGTTTATTGAGAAGACTGGGAATTAAATATGTAAGCGCTTGCGTTCAACACGCGGTTCGGACAAATGGAATTCTATAATGGTCGTATCTTAATTCATAAGGCACATCGCTACTAGATTGCAGATCGCTACTAGATCATCGACATCACATGAAGTCGGCTCCTCCAGCATCAGCTTAGCTTGAGTCTATAGTTGCGTAGCTTCATTGATCGTGTGTGATCTGATGTGGTCATGTTGCGGGGGGGGGGGGGGGGAATGTTTTGGTACCCGTTATTGTTCAGTTTTGACTTTCCCTCATACATTGCTGCTACCTGTGGGGGAAGTCTGCTTAAAAATCAGTGTGCAGTTTCTGCAATGCTTTAGGCCACACAGAAAGAAGTATTTGAGGAGGAGAAACTCCCAGGACGTGCCAGCAGGCGAGGGCAACGTGACAGCATCACGGAGGGATGTGGTTTGCGGCAACGCTCAGCAGGTGATGATTTTGACGTGTTGCCATCTTTTACACGCGCTTCTATGAACGCTACACATAAAAATCATAATAGCGCCTCATGCACAGCAAAATTTTCCCCATTTTTGTGTGTAACATGAATGACTAGATGCAACAGATATTTCAGCATCAATATTAATTGATAGATACTACTAGAATTACGAGCCGCAAAGCGATCAAAACGAGCTGCTAGTAATGGCTCAGGAGTAGACAACGTCCGCAGCATGTTTTTTGCTCCTCGCTCGCATGTCGTGGGTGTGCATGCGCGGGTTACATCGGGAGAAAAAGTTCCCCACAAGCTGCCGCAAATCCCTTCGCAATATGCAGGCTTTCTGTTTCTTTAATGCACTCCCTTCATCTGTGGTGCTCTCAGTACCTTCAGTGCGTTGTGCCAGCTGTGCCGACTGATTGCACGCCCTTTTCACGTCGCGACAAGGGAGAACGCTTTGCAGAATTCGAACAAGATGCTTCTGCAGGATGAGGCGGAAACATGGTCTGCCAAAATGCAACAGCAATTACACATCCTGCAAGGAGAATGTAGTTAGTGACCCAATGACATTGGAAATGTGGGCTCGCACCATACCTAGGAAAGATCGCCAGCTGAAGCCTCGTGACTACGTTTGTGGAAAGCACTTCTCGGATGGCGACTCTGCCCAGCCACTTTACATGACACTGCATGACATTCATAGTTCTTTTTTTCAAAGTAGCTTCCAGCAGTGTTGTAGCTCTGAAGTCGAACAGCTGCGTGCAATGAAGAATGTGTGGATGGGATTCCTACCTAAAACATGCCTAGAACTGCAAACATTTGCATCTTTCTTAATTTCACAGTCATAGAGAACGCTGATTTTTCCTTCCCTAATAACGATGCTGATGTCAGCCTTCCAGGGAAACGAGTTTTTATGTTGTCGCGTTAAAATTTGGAGCCGGATAGAAACACCCAGTCGGACGTGAAGCACGAACGGCAAATTGGAGTGCAGTGGCCTTGAATGAGAGCGCGATGAGAGGGGCGTGCAGGTTTTACCTTCTTCGTTAGCGGAGTTTCAGGACAGAGGGCTCATAAGTGCTGTGCCCGATTTCGTGACTTTTTCAGGGCGCTTCAGCGAGCGCAGTTTCGCCTGCTCGAAAATTCTTGCTCCGTGGCTTGGGCTAATTCAAGAAGCGTGGATGTACTTCACGGTCAAGGAGACCGGTAGCGGGAAACAGGTCTGTAAGCACTGGCACAGCAGCTGCGCTTTTCCAAGTGCATCTTGAGATGATGAAAGCTACAGATGAATGATGATGATGTTTGATGTTTTGTGGCGCAAGGGCTATTTCACGGCCAAAGAGCGCCAGTTCATCTTACTAAAAATATGGACAATGATTGTGATAAGCGGCTGTATAACGGCCATAAAATTCCTCGCGGTAAGGCGGGTAAGAACATACAAGTAATAAAATGATGACCATGCCGTGAAAGGTGTGTGTGGTGTGAATAGATGACAAAAGTTGGTGATAATAAAAGACGATGGTGGATATGTATGGCATTAGCACAAGTGCCTCACTCGTTCATACCCTTGCGTCCAAGGGCTGTGAGGCAAGTGCTTTATTGTGTAGCCACCACAGCAAAAACCTCTCTGGAGAGGTCGTGCTACGGAATGCCCGGGTATATGATATGAAAACTATGAATTTCTTGTAAAAACACTAACAATGATTTATGACTAAAAAGCGGTTCCCTACCGACGAACATTGCAGGGTGTAAAGGTATATGCTGTCGATAGAGTAATGGAAAATGTTGTTTTCTTAGAGTTTCTAAGTGTTTGCACTGGATTAACATGTGAAGGACTGTTAATGCTTCACCACATCTGTCACACAATGGTGGATCATCACCAGACAAAAGATAAGTGTGTGTCGCGTATGTCTGTCCTATCCCGAGTCTCGTTAGTATTATATCTGTATGACGCGATTTCGATACGGGCAGCCAATGACCAAGGTGTGGTTTAATAACGTGTAGTTTGTTTTGTGTGTGTGTATCCCACTTGCTCTGCCAGTATACCCTGAGGTTTCGTTTGAGAGACGGCTTAAGATCAAGGGCCGGGATTGATATGGGTGTAGGGGCAGTGCTTTTGTGGACGAATGCAGCGAGCTGATCCGCCATCACGTTGCCTTGAATCTCACGGTGCCCTGGCACCCAGCGCCACTACAACATGTTGTTTGAGTGTGTAGAGTGTGCGCAAAATGGAGTAAAGTGAGACAAGCACTGGGTTTTTGTGTTTTTTTAAGAGTGTGCAGAGCCGTTACCACACTGAGGGAGTCCGTATAAATTACTGCTTTTTGTATTTGTAATTGCTTGATGTGTTTAGCCGCCACAAGTATCGCATAAGCTTCCGCTGTGAAGATACTTGTGTCTGGATGTAGAGGGCCAGCATCCGAAAAAGATGGGCCAACAGCAGCGTAGGACACAGAGGAGTTAGACTTGGAGGCATTTGTAAAGAACTCGGGACGTGTGTATTTGTGTTGAAGTTCCAGGAAGTATGTTCGGATATGGGCAATAGGCGCATGTTTTGTAACTTCTAGAAAAGACACATCGCAGTGTATAGTCTGCCATTGCCACAATGGCGGGTATGCTACAGGAGCCATTAAACTGTGTTCAAGTGAGACTCCAGTTTCCTCAGCTAGACTCTTCAGGCGAACTGAGAAGGGCTGCCTCATCGTAGGCCTGTTTTAAACCAGAATTGAGCTCGACAAATCATTAATAGTAGAGTATGAGGGGTGCTTCTTGTCTGCTTTCACCTTAAGGAAATAAACGAAGGACATGTAAGTTTTCTGCGAATGAAGCGACCACTCATTTGACTCAACATAAAGGCTTTCTATGGGGCTGGTGCGAAAAGCACCCGTAGAAAGGCGGATGCCCAAATGGTGCACGGGGTCCAGCACCTTCAAAGCACTTTGAGTCGCAGACTGATAAGCAACGGCCCCATAATCTAAGCGGGTGCGAATGAGGCTTCTATATAGGTTCATGAGACATTGCCTGTCACTACCCCACCTAGTACGTGACAACACTTTTAAAACATTCATGGCTTTTAAACACTTTGTTTTTAGATACTTGATGAGCGGTACGAAGGTCAACTTGTTGTCCAAGATTAATCCCAAGAATTTCTGCTCCGTATTAACAGACAGACGTTGACCGTTCAGTTCAATGTCGGGTTCTGAGTGCATGCCTCTCTTTCGGGAGAACAAGACACACGTGCTTTTTGGTGGGTTCAGTCGGAATCCGTTTTCCTCTGCCCATTTGGAGACCTTGTTTAAACCTAACTAAACCTGCCGCTCACACATTGCCAGATTGCAAGATCTAAAGCCAAGCTGGACGTCATCGACATATGTACAATAAAACATATTGCGAGGAATGGACAAGCGCAAGGAATTAATTTTGAAGAGAAAAAGTGTGCAGCTAAGTACACCACCTTGTGGCACGCCTGTTTCCTGGACAAATAATTGGGAAAGAACCATGCCCACTCGGACACCGAATGTCCGGTTTGACAGGTAATTTTCGATTATGTGAAACATTCTTCCGCGCACGCCAAGGTGGGACAGATCTCTTAGAATTCCAAAACGCCATGTTGTATCATAAGCCTTTTCGATATCGAGGAATACAGAGAGAAAATATTGTTTATGAACGAAGGCGTCCCTGATCTGTGCCTCGATACGAACAAGATGGTCTGTGGTGGATCTACTTTCTCGAAACCCGCACTGAAATGGGTCGAGCAAATTGTTTGTTTCAAGGATATGTACAAGTCGGCAGTTTATCATTTTTTCGAAGACTTTGCACAAGCAGCTTGTTAGTGCAATAGGCCTATAACTCGAAGGTAAAGAAGGGTCCTTGCCCTCTTTCAAAATGGGAATAATAATAGCCTCTTTCCAGGAGGTAGGGATAGTGCCAGAAAACCAGATAGCATTGTACAAACAAAGTAAGGTTTTTCGTGTTTCAATTGGTAGGTTTTTTTAACATTTCATACACCACACGGTCAGAACCTGGGGCAGAAGTACTGCAGGAGTTTAGAGACGTTCACAGCACAGCTAGACTGAAAGCTTGGTTATATACCTCGTATCTAGAGCATTTGTGTTCGAGTTTCTGCTTTTCTATTCTTGTTCTGTATTTTTGGAAAGTGTCAGTATAGTGGGATGAGCTGGACACCTCTTCGAAGTGTGCACCGAGGAAGTTTGCCTGATCTTCCAAGGTATCACCCAAGGTATCACCCTGAGTGTTTACGAGTGGAAGTGCGTGTACTTGTTTTCCAGCTATCCTACCGACCATGTTCCAGACTTTAGCCTCCTGTGTGTATGAATTGATCCTTGACAGAAACTCCTGCCAGCTTTCTCTTCTGGCCTGCCGACGCGTTCTCCTGCCTTGAGACTATTTTCTTGAAGGTGTCAAGATTTTCGGCTGTCGGTGAGTTCCGAAGCAGCCTCCAAGCTGTTTTGCTGTTTGCGCGCGTTTCGGCATTCAGAGTTCCACCATGGCACACGCCGCTTTCCAGGGTGTCAATTTGTTTGTGGGATGCATTTTGTTGCAGCATCAATCAAAAACGCTGTGAAGTAGTTGACAGCAACATCAATGTTCAAAGTACATATGTCATTCCAACCTAGACGAGCGATGGCATAAAACTGTTCCCAGTCGGCTCTATTTATGAGCCACTTGGGAACACGTGGTGGGCACTCAGTTACTGTACTTGTGCTCAAAACTACGGGGAAGTGGTCACTTCCGTACAGACTACTGACGACTTTCCACTGGAGTAGAGGAACAAGAGATGGAGATACTATGCTTAGGTCTATGGAGGAGTAAGTGTTATTAGCGAGATTATAATAGGTTGGTTCTTTTCGATTTAGGAGACACGCGCTCGACGAGACAAGGAACTGTTCGATCAGTCGATCTCGCACGTCATACCGAGAGTCACCCCATAGCCTGCTATGCGCATTAAAGCCTCCAAGGAGAACAAAGGCTACGAAAGTTCATCAATTAGAGAGTGTAAATCACATTTTTGCAGCTGATAGCTAGGAGGAATGTAAATAGTGCAGATTGTGATCAGTTTATCAAAAAGAACTGCTCGAACAGCCACTGCCTCAAGGGATGTTTGGAGTTGTAAGTGTGTGCATGTAATTCCTTGATTCACTATGATGGCAACACCTCCAGATGATGTCATGGCATCAACATGGTCCTTTCGGAAAATAACGTATTTACGAAGAAAATTTGTGTTTTAAATTAAGGTGTGTTTCTTGTACACACAGCACTTTTGGTGAGTGTTCGTGTAAGAGTTCTCGGATGTCGTCAAGGTTTCTGAGAAGGCCCCCGACGTTCCTTTGTATAATTTGAGTGTTCATGGTGAATGTAAAATAGTGCTGTGTGTACGAAAAGCGAGTGGCTGTTCAGACAGGGAGTTTGAGTTCACTTAACAGGGCCATCACCAGGCCCTTTTATCTGCTTTTTTGTTTTCTTGGCGCGCTCCAAGGAGCCACGCCGCTCTTTCGGCACCAAGGGTACCGATGCATCCATTGCCTCCTCAGAGGCACTGGATGCCCGCACGTGCGGGCTGTTAGTACGAATTTCGGGCCTCGCCTGGTGAGGCGAGGCCTTGAGACCCGAGGACTCTGGAGTCTCCGGTCTCTGTTTGGGAGTAGGCGGTGTAGCCTGGGCTACAGCCGCCTTGAGGGCAGGTGCCACAACCACCAGCTCGGTATGCGCGGGCCGAAGGAGTGGCGAGAACTGGTGCGGCGGTGCCCTCTGACGCGCCGCATCAGCGTATGTAGGCCCATAGAATGGAGCGACTCTTCGCCGTGCTTCCTTAAATGTAATGTTCTTTTTCACCTTCAACGTAATTATTTCTTTTTCTTCTTTCCAGTATGTGCAGGAGCGTGAATATGCGGCATGGTTTCCCTCGCAGTTTACACAGTGTGGCAGTTGTTTGCAGTTCTCAGACACGTGGCCTAGGACTCCACATTGTGCACAAGTCTGGCGACCACGACAGGTTTTAGAGCCATGGCCATACCTCTGGCATTGGAAGCAACGACGAGGGTTTGGTATGTACGGCCTGATAGATGTCTTCGTGTACCCTGTTTGAATAGATTCCGGTAGTTTACTGGATGCAAACGTGAGTATTAAGTGTTTTGTCGATGTTTCCTTATTATCTCTTCTCATGATGATTCTCTGTACATTAGTGACATTTTGGCTCTTCCACCCCTCCAAAAGTTCAGTCTCAGTCAAGTCAAGTAAGTCCATGTCAGATACCACTCCGCGAGTTGTGTTCATTCATCTATGTGGTGTTATGGTTATTGGTATGCCACCGAAATCTGAAAGACGGTCTAGCTTTTCAAATTGTTCTTTGTCACGGATTTCGAGAAGGTCTCCACTAACCATTTTGGTTACCTTGTATCCTGTGCCAAGAGTTTCGGTAAGACATCTAGAAACTAGAAAAGGAGAGACGGTCCTGGCTTGCTTTTCAGTTTTTTCACAGTGGATGACATGAAAGTGAGGATGTTTCTTTTGGCTGGTTGAAAAAATTTATATTTTCGGTGCGTACCCGCTTTAAGCCGGTGCGATCAGACAGTAGGGGGAATGCTCTATGCATGCTCGTCTTATTTTTGTTCAGCAGCGTTGGCGGCCACCCACCACAGAGCCCAACGAGGGGACGCTACAAGTTTGCGGATGCTGAAACCTGCAGACGCCAGCCGTACAACGCCAATATAACCCAATGCGCCTAGATCAAGGTAGGCTATTTGCACAGGGTTAACCCTAGCCGCCAGGAAGTTTGGAAGTAAACGGAAGAGAGTAGAAGACAGGACAGATAAATAGTAAGAGATAAAGACGAAGATGTAGGGAGAGAGAGATAGGAAAAGGCGACTGCCGATTTCCCCTGGGTGGGTCAGCCCAGGGGTGCCGTCTACGTGTCTACGTGAAGCCGGGGCCAAAGGGGTGTGTTGCCTCTGTTCGGCTCAACCCCCAGGATCCCCTTTTCCCCGGACACGGCAAAGCCACGCACGGCTAGGCGTGGGAGGGAGTAGAAACTCCCCCGTTAGCTCGGGTCCGTGGTGTCGCTACACACCAAATGCCTACTTGCGCAGGCGCCCCTGCGGGGAAGCTACAGATGAACTCAGGGATGCTAACTCTGAATAAGAGTTGGGACTTCATCTTTTTACTATCTTGATCTTTAGCCGAAGCCATGACCAAATTCTGGGTTCTTTGTTCTAATCGCCATAGCAACTTTAGGAAGCCGCACCCATTCAATGAGAGCTAAATGAGATCGCGGTGATGCTTCTAGCTGCCTTCGATCTGTTGAATGCCGCATTCGTTTGTAAAAGAAGGAAAAAAAAACATTTAATTTCAGTTATTTACACTACAAAAGCCATTGCTTTTGACACTTGGCAAAACTATTGCCATATGCTAAAGAAACTTATTTTTTATTTTTCTCAAGATTTCGAAAAAAAAAAACGTGAAAAGAAAAGGTTTTCTTCTAATTCCTCAAAATTGCCAGAAATTTTGCATCTTTACAGACAACACAGCACGCAGACGTGGATGTCATTAAAACTTTCCTATGCACATATGTCTGTGCAAGGTAGATTGTGTTTTCACCTTGAAAAACGTGTGAAAATTAGAAAACTGTTCCACAGCTTGCACCGTGTCGGCATTGTGCCAACCATTTCTAGTACCCGCACCACACCACCGGATTGGAAACGCACAATTTCTGAGCATCCCGTGCCTCATCACGAACGAGTACCTCGCGTAACGAAACTACAGTAATACCTCGTTAACTCAAACTCTCATATCTCGAAAAATTTGCTAGGGAGAAATTTTCACCAGCACCGAACACGTTCCTGTACGTCCCATGTACATTTTTCCCTTCATCTCAAAGTATTTTTGGGTCGGATAGGGGCAACACGAAACCTTGACTGGGAGTGGAACGAAAATTCCGCCGCCGCAACATTTCACAAGGTTTGCGCAATGCTGCCATGCCTGAAATTAGTAGATTTTTTTTCTTATTTAGCCGCGCCTGCGACTACATCAATGCTTTTCCCGAATGCAAAGTGCGCGAAGTCTCAGCCCTGCAACATATCAACTTTGTGAAGCAACCCTGTGGCACATCATGTGACACAGGGGCCGAGCAGGGACGCCCTCTGGCCATGCTTCGCGTAGTTTGCCTTGTTCGCTTTGTGTAGTGCACATAATTTTCCCCGACGTGTGACTTCCGTTCATCTGCGCAAACCACGTGGTAATTCTTTTTTGCTCACTGCAAGTGCGGTGCTTGTGATTTTCCCTGAGGTGTGATTTCCGTTCATCTGTGTAAACAGAGCAGTACAGATTTTTCACCGACTGTGAGGAACGGCAGCTTAGCGTGAGTGCAGCAAGCACGGTGTCGAAGCAGTGCAAGTTTCTAACGCTAAAAAAAGAGGTTGCCCTCATTAAGGAAATGGAGAAAGGAGACCGAATGAAATTGAGCATCGAGCAGGAATTCGGAATTCCTTTTTCTATGCTTTCGACGATGCTGAAAAACAAGCAGAAGGTGCTGGATGAACTTCAGCAGAGACTGTGAGAAACTTTGTCAAGAGGTTATCAAGCTTAGAGGTAAGGGTGCCGCCAAAAATTATGCTGTTTGAGCAGAATGTGGCGGTGACTGGAGAAATGACGGACGCCAAAATTGCTCTAACGGCCACTAACTTAGAGGACGGAGGAGACGACGATGCAAACATCTTCAGAGACGAGAAATTAGCTGTGCTTGCTTTGAAATAACGTCGAGTGCAACGACAAAGAAGATCGACTGATGCGATGCGTCAAGCAGCTAGAGGACGCCTGTCTAGGCCCGAGTACGACCGGAAAGCAGAGGAGCATTCGGCAGTTTTTCTAGGCTAAATAAAATGGCAGCGCGGCGAAATCCAGCCGGTTAAAGCCTTTTGTACGCCTATTTTTTTCTATTTTACACCTGCAAGAGAAAAAAAGAGTACAAACTGCTATTAAAGAGCCGGCAAGTAATAATGATTTTTCTGAAAAGTGCTTTTTCCTGGCGATCAGTGCAACTTTGCTTATCTCGAAAATCCATTTATCTTAAAATGTTCCTCGGTTTTCACAACTTTGAGTTAGCGAGGTATTACTGTAAAGTTGAAACCCGCTACAATAAGATTGATGAGGCACGGAAAAATTTTCATTGAAGCGAAATCCAAAAAAATATAGTTGACCTAAACTAGCAAAACAAAGGAAGTTTTATTCCCAAAATTCAAATAGTGTCGGCTGCTTTGTTTTCTTTCCCAGCAGCATCGTCACGCAATGCTCGCACATGCATAGTGACAGCAAGTTGAAATGCACACTGAAACAATGGCTTCCGTGAACTAACCAAAAAGTTGCACGTTTAGCAGTTGTCCGCCGTCAAAAGGTATCCGACAACACCGAGAAGCAGGCGTGGTATTACGAAGTGGTAACTTGCGCGTTATTCTATGATAGTCTTGTCATCCACTTGCCGTGGCAGGCTGATTTTGTTAACGCGGATGAACAGTCATTCTGACCTGTGACCACACTGGCGAAGTGTATAAAGAACAGAAAGGATTTTCATTGAAAAAGGCATCGTTTCGAGATTGCGCCCGGCAGCCGTATGGGCAACCGAGCAACTGAACTTCAGCTTTGGATTGTCTGCGGCTAAGAATCAAGCCAGTGGTAAAAGCAGGGCAATCTCATTGCTATCTCTATGTAATGGTGCCCCCCCCCCCCCCCCCGCTCTGTCAACGCAGCAGTTTTTGATGGTGCCAGCACACGATTTAAATAATTTCTTACACCTACTTTCATGTTTAAACCATGCATAAAAATGTTCAAGATTGTGTTTACTGCCATGCATTACATATATGGGCCTGAAATTGCATTGCCGACTTTCGTTTAAGCAAATGACAAAAAAAAAGTGTTCATTATGACGATATTTATGCATTTACTCCCAAGGCGTGCTGAGGGGGAATAGTGAATTTTTTCATTGTACCGAAAATTTCCCTGAATCAGCGTTCATTGAAGCAGGCTTTGACTGCAACAGTAGTTGGTGCTTTCCAGCTATTGCAGGACCAGACAAAACAGCAACAGATTGACCACTGTTGAACAAAAATATCAGACCCATTTACGCAGTATCCTAAAGCAATGCACAGGCAATCATGATGTAAGCTATGAGCTACAGGCAAATTTCAAATATCTCACACACTTGCACAAGCCAAACACAATTACGTCAACCCTGTCGCAAAGCAGGCAAAATGACTGGGAATCGAACCTGTGACCTTGAATTTGACAGCAAAGCGCAACAGACAACGGGTAGATTACTTTATGAATCCACTAGCGTGCCAAAAGTTAGACACGTTTCAAGTTTGCACCAATATTTGCATTAAAGTGAGAATGTTGGTGCATCTGGTGTAGCAAATATCATGTGATGCAAGTGATGGTGTTTCTGGTGCATCTTGGAGAAAACATTTTTACTGAAATGCACCAAAAATTGAACGCAGTGAAGCACAAGCTGATGGGTTCGACATTAGGAGTGCAGTACTTACGCTTATGTCGTTGGAAAAGAGAGCACTAGTTGCGAGAGAATTTCCAACTGAAAAAAAAAAAAACACGACCGGGTATTTATAACTGAGCCCCTTGAGTCTGCCAAATGCAAATGAATAGGGACACAGCGACAGCAAAGCCAACATTTAAAAACTAAACAGGACATGCCAAACTAGATGTGGGAGGTGCAATACGCAAATAATAGTGAAAAAACAAAAACAAGAAAAGATGTAGTAGTACATGTGCCAACTTTCAATGCATTTTATTAATGAAAAGGCCAGCCATTTCTCTACCCTTATAAGTTAAGCTTCTGAAACTCAGAAAATAAGAATTGGACCCATGTAGAGTAAGACTAGTTATAACATTATCTACCCTGCAAATAATGGCCAAGAAACGATAACTCCTCGTCACTAAGGCGAAGTAATGAATGGCAAGCTGATGCACCAATCTGCTGTCTTCCTGACGAAGGATGCTTTTGATGTTTCCGTACGACTATGCAACAAGTAAAAGGCACGGACAACAGAGAAGATTTCCCTGCTGTCCGTGCCCTTTTTTTTTGTTCCGCAGTCTTACCGAGTTTGTACCAACTTGCCCTAAATGCTGCTTTTATTCTGATGTTTTGTATTTATTTGCTTCAGCCCCCCCCCCCCCTTTTTTTAAGAAATCTAATTTACTCAAAAAGAAGGGTGCACTGACCACTCCTCGTAATGACATGCCAGAGTGTTGTCACATGCACTCTTCACATTGTCAGCAAACACGTATGTTGTTCTTCAAGAGGACAGCCCTGTCCGTCAAATGTAGATTTTTGTGCAGCCGAGTGCTATTTCGTAGACAAAATCACACTTGCAGTCAGCAACTGAACCATTTTAATTTGACTGGGACACAAGCTTTAAAGAGTTTACAACGGGCAGAAAGGTTTATATTACGTCCAGTTACCATATTTTTCAAGTTACATGAAAGCTTGTATACGCAAAGATTAGTGCACAGTGCTTTTTTTCTCTTTTGAGGCTAAAGCCTTAAGCGCCTCATCAAAGAAGAAAAACTGAGTGTCAGCATTGGGTGGCATCCCATGGCATCCGTGTCAACACAACTGATGTAAAAAATTATCACCAGGCTATCACCATATGATGTCAAGGTGATACAACCAGATAGCCAAATTTCAAAACATATCCTCGACGTCACATTATGTGAACGACACATGATGTCATCACATGACGTCACTTGGTCATAGACTGGCTTATCAGGGAGGCAGTGCAAAACATCCATCAATGATGCATCGCAACACTGTGATGCATCTTTGCATACGATCATCGAACGCCTAGACTCGTCGTCCATCAAACAGACTTATTGCTCGTTCGTCCTCCGAAATGGTACGCTCTAACCCCACAACTTTCACCCTGACAGACCAACCCTGCTACTTGCTGCTCCGAAACACCTCCGCTCGGATGTTCTTCACACACTTCATGACCTTCCAACCGCCCGTCACCTTCGTGTATCGCGCACTTGTGACCAGATCCACCGACGCTTCCGTCAGCCAGGCTTTCACACTCCACATGTGGATACACTGCAGTGTGTGGTCAGTGCCACATAACGCCATCGACGCTCCCCGAGGGTTGCCTTCGATCCCTCGACATTTCAGCAGAACCGTTATTTCGTGTTGGTTTAGACATATTTGGCCAGTTTCCCCTGTCTTCCTCTGGCAACAGGTGCATAGCTGTGGCTATCACTCTGGCTGACTATGCACGTGAAACCGTCTGCATTCGCCTTCTGACCTCTCAATAGAACCACGGAACTCTGGAAATGACAGGTCTTAAAGGATGGGGGGGTGGGGGGGGGAAGCATTTTTACGGAAAACATAGGTACGCTAGGGGGTTGCTCAGTATTATGTAGCGTCGCTATGGCGGCAAAGCTATCAGCAAAGTAGTCTACACAGTGACATGTCTTAATAGTACTCGGTTGGCTGAGAGCTGCATTGTTGTTAACTCACCGCAGATGCCATTTGGAATGGCACGATCGCCGTGAATGCTCCCCGATGGCGAAGACGGCGAAGCTTCGCTGGACGTTGGCGGGAAGGATGGCGGACTGTGGTGGCTCCTTCTCCTGTGTAGGTTGATGCTGTTCGATATACCTGTGTGCGCGGACATGCAGTGGCCCGCCTCCTCCCTGTTACGACAAAAAAAAAAAAAAAAAGGGCGCTGTAGTCATTTGAACAGTTTCACGTGTACAGTGAAGCCGCACGAGTCAAGTTCAAGGGTGTAGTGTACGTAAACAATGACAACTACGAAGCCCGCTGCATTACAGGGGCGGGGCCGGACTCCAGATTATTTTTGACTATCTGGGCTTCTTTCAAACCACATTTACACCAATGTGCGCAGGTTTTATTATTTTTTTAATCACTTAACCTCTTGGGTAAATGTGTCACAGCCGAGAAATAAAACCACAGCTCCATGCCCAGCATTCGTCCTCGTCAACCTATAATATGAACACTACGGGGTGTCGCTGTGTCGCATCTACTCTCTCTTACTGGAAATGTAATATACTTCGCAACGGCTCCACTATATAAGTGCCACCTAAAGCTGTCTTGTTCTCAATCTGCAATTTCAGTACAACTGCCTTGTAATCTAAAGAAGCTAATGTTGACACATGGGTGTGGGCAGCCAGCCACTGCCAATTTGTATGGAACACAAGTACAGCAAAAAGAGGGTCAAGGAAGTACTAACGCCCCTCGTAGTCTAGTACTGGTGAGAACTACTGCCTCAATGGTCAATTGTACTCTATTAATATATCCAGCACTTAGAACCCGCTAAGCTACTGCTTGCATCATTTGTTTAAATTGAATCAGGTGAACACCAAGGCCTGGATCTTGTACACATTACCTTTTCCTCGAGCCATTGGTAGATTGTCCTGCATACGTCACAGACAAGAGACATTCATGCAAGCTTCAACCAATTACATGCAGCGACACCATTTGTTCCTTTTTTTTTCTTTTTTGGAGTGGGTACAAGATCTCGGCCCATGCTACTGCGAGTCAACAACACTTCCCAGGTCGCCTGCAAAATTAAATTTTTTTTTTTTCCATGACAAGCAGCTTTTAACTGCTAAGCATGAGAGTTGACTGAAAAAGTATAAGTGGGGCTCACAGTACGAACATAAGTCCAAACTGCACAAGCCTTGTTTTCTTGATTCACACAGCCCAAAGCTCAGCAAACTGGGGCTCGGGAGGCAGTATTATGCAGCCCTGGGCACATTCCAAGAACCTTGCCTTTGTGACTCACTATCTGAAGGCTGGCATGGATGGAAGTTTTGACCTCAAGTGGGGTTTTAGTACCTATGCTTGTAAATTACAACTTAGCGACATGCATACTGACAACCAAACATCATGACTTTTCTTCTAATTTTTTGCATAATAGTCCATTCGTTTACTTTTTCTTTTATTTCTATGCTAGCAAAGCACTCCACCCCTTTTTAATTAGCCGTTCAGCCTCCACGGTCTACTTCATTCAATGGGGCACTCCCTCTTAAAAGGTTGACAAACCCTGAAATAGCCAATCACCCAATAGCCAGCTGACAATTTCAACATATATGCCTTTCTAGCGCAGGGAATTAACCCTCACATGAAACATTAGCAGAAGACTCTCCAATAGTAAAAACATTTGAAGCGATCTTGAAATTTCTACCTCAAAATAAGTCCACTTTCGATGTCCTAAAAGGTGTACTTTACAACAGTGCAAATGCTATGGGAGAGATTCCGCCTTGTTGGCAAGATATGAAGAGATATCTAGGACAAAGTAACAAGAACTAGAAGGGAGGGAATGACATGCACACCACGTCAGCGCAGCGAAATTCATACATACTTCTGCACTGATTAAAACTTTCCAGAGAGAGCAAGTAAAATACGCAGGTGACCAGCCCACCTTCAAGCATCACACTGTTGTACCCTCCCTGGCACCAGTTTTCACAAAGCAACCTTGGCACTAAAATATGCGAGCTGCAAAAGGTTTGTTTAAAATAACACCAGCAGCCTTGCCTACCACCAAACACCATGAAGACAGAGCCATTCAGCCAAATGCTCTTAGCACTGCTACGTTGTTAGTGATGCTAAAATAAGTGACGGTGTGGAGACTACGGACAAAAGCAGGAAAGGTGTGCAAAGGCAAATCCGACTCACAATTCCAGCTGGAAGTCTTCGTACGAGGGTCCCCCATGACGTGCGGGAACCTTGATCTGCAGCCGACGGCAAAACTCCTCGGGGCTCATCTGAATTACACCCTGGGGTCGCGCCCCCTGCCACACCAGGTCGCACCGCACCTCCTCATGTCCTCCATTGCTTCCAACCATGAAGTCCAGCGACACCGCGTCTCCACAGCCGAGCATCTCACACAGGCGCTTCGTACACCGCACCCCATCGCTGTAAAAAACACCACTGAGGAAGTTCACCTTCAGAGAGCCTACTGAACACGCTTGGTCTTGGACCTCAATTGTGCCACCGAAGTCAGTGACGTCAGTGACAAGCCCTGTTGCGCCCCGAAAGATTACTATGGATGGCTCGACCGACTGGGGCACCGGGCTAAAGGAATCATTCTTGTCAAAGTCAAACAAACTTTTCGTGTCCTTCGGGAGAGGCAACAAATCGGGGCTGACGGGTCGCAAGTACTGCTTCAGTCCATCCACTATCGTATTTGCGGAGGCGGCCGGTAGCCTCGATCCCGCTCCCAAAATGTTGTCGTCCATGTCGTCATCAGTGTCGGCAGCCAGTCGCTCCTGTATCAGGTCCATAATGTCCGATTCGTCGTCTGAAAGGAATACCTCATTACCACTCTCATCAGCAGAATCAAGTCCGTCATCTTTAGGCCCAAACTCACTGAGCCATACCGTCGTCGCCTGCCATTTGACCTTCTCGGAAGGCTTCTGGCTAGGCTTGGCTTCAAAGTGCACGCGATCGTTGATGGCGAACACGTCCGGTAGGCTCTTGATGGTGTCGCGCGGCGGCATCACAACATTGTTAAGGTGAAAAAAGGCGCGGTCACGGTAATTCGTACCAAACTTGATGAAACCAAACTCCGGTTTGACCATCTGTATGAGTCCATCTCGCTTGATGATAGTGCCCGGAGCTATCTCACTGCCTTCCGTCTCGCTACCTGAATGGCACGGAGGAACATTTTGTATGCTGTGTATGGTCGTCACGACCCACTTGGCCCGTGCAGTCGTGTTCTTGTTGAGGTCGGCGTCAAAGCGAATCTTGTCCCCGACGGCCAACACCTCTGGCAGAGCGGGCACAGCCGTCCCGAGGTATCTCTCGATTTCGGCTGCGTGAAAAAACGCGCACTCCTGCTCTTTTTCCAATTTTATAAAACCGAACTCATCCTTCAGAGTCTCTATGGCACCAGTTCGGTTCACGAGTGGTGCAAACACCGGAGTCTGCGACGCCGGCGACGACGAATCGGACGGAGTAGCGGCATTCCCGCCCTTAATACGCGCCACCCTGCTGGCGCGAAATTTGGCCTCGCACTCATTGGGGCCCACCTCCGCGTCTAGAACGACACCGTCTCCGAGCTGAAGGCCAGATGAGAGGAGACTCGAATGCTGTCCGTTTTCAAACGAGCGCAGGCTAAAGTAAACGCTCGTGCTAATTGGGTGCTGCACCGAAATGAAGCCGTACGTCTTGAACAAACGATAAACTTTTCCCTTGGCACCTGTCAGGGTGGTGGTTTCATCATCACTGCCACCCCCAGATGACGATGCTCCCGTCGTCTTGCCGGAACTCTTCGACGTGGTCACGTGAACCTGATCATGGTTGCGAATAACAAAGATGTCTGGAAACTGCTCGAGCACCCGGCGGATGGAGTCGACGTTGCCGCCATACTTCATGCGGATTTCAGCGGGAAGCTGGGACAAGTGGCCAGTCAACTTCTGGATGGAGATGCCCGGGTGAGATTCGACTCGCTTGCGGAGGAACTCCTTGAGCGTCTCGAGCGTCTCGCGCGACTTGCTACTTCCATTCATCATAATCCACAAGGGTGTATGAAGCACACTCTAATGTGCTGCAAAGGAAGACGACACAGTGTCAAACAATGCAAAAGAGTGTTTCTCGGTCAACTCGTCATTCACATCATGAAACAATGCAAAAATGCTTCTCTCTGCCAGATGAAAAATTCGTGAACATGGGTTGTCGCTGGAACCGACAGTTTGACAAGTGTACTTTCCGTCAAGGCAGCCCTGAACTTTCAAGTTGCAGCCTAGAAGAAAAGCTCGCTTGTCGAAACAATGGCTCCAGTGACAACTCGTGTTGATGAATTTTCCGTCTTTTCAAGCTTCCACCTTTTTCCTGAACTTATGCCTTTTCTTTTCCACTATGTTATCACGTCATCAAACAATGCAAAAAAATAAGGAAAAACATAAGTCAACCGCTGAACCCCACATGAACAAGAAATCAAAATAAAGAAATGTCCTTTATTTTAAAATTAGCAGACGAAAGAATGCGCGACGCCAACAAGACTGCTACAAGACAGCTATAATACTACTCATTCAGAAGTTTCACATGCAAACATACTAAAACAAGGGCAAAAACGCAGCCACAGGAGCCACGCATATGTGATGCAGACGCGTCTCGTGTTAAAACTACTGAAAGCGAGTCTATCTCGAAGAGAAAATAGCGCTGCTTGAAAACGCGGTGAAGTACACACGACGATGGGCCCTGATGAGGCTGCTGTAGTTAGCTTCAAAGAACTCTGACCAATTTAACTAGCGCGACTTTCACACTCGGTACTACTTGACGGTGCGGCCAATTGTTTCAGTCGCCACGATGGCCCAAGCGTGGCTAAAAATCACGTGCGCCCACACGTGGCAACCGGTGCCAGATTTCCAAAGGCACAGACGCATTCGGCGGAGATCAATTCGTTATGCAAATCGAACAAAAGCGGGCGTCGGTCACACAGCGGTGCCATATGTCGCGGGAGAAGGGTCGTTTTTGTTCGAGCACATTTCGCATCGCAGTGCAATATACGCACCGATTCTCTCGTTTACGCTTTCTAAAAGCTACTAGCGACAAGCGTAGTATTTACGGCTAGCATGAAGCATGCGCCACCCTTGTTAAGCGGAGAACCGACTTACCAAAGTCACAACGCCGGGCCGGGTGACTAGGAACACCGGCATATAATTTTCCAAGTTGAAAGTTCGGATACGCGAATTAAACTTGACCGAGCGGGACGCACGCTAGATGTGCAGCCTAAAAAAAGAGAGAGAAGAATAACGTCATTGAGCGAAGATAAAAACAAAAACACGGCGTTCGCTAGGATACGTAAGGTCGAAACACCGCCGCTGCTTGCGATCGGTGCCGCGGTAGAATTGATCGGTGCGAAGCGCTTCTCGCGGGTTTAACGACGTGCCACAAACTGTAGCGAACATAAGGCTCGCTTCGCAAAGAAGAAAAAAATAAAGGACAAATGACGCCAGCGGTTTGAATTTGCGCGGCTCGCTCAAGCACGTAGGCCTGAAAGGAACGCAACAAGTGGCCGCTCGTTTGTGGTCACTACCGCGGTAGATCCTTCGGTCCATGGTCGACACAAACGGCACCCCGTCGAAAAAGTCGAAGGCTAGTGTAGATCGGCACAGCACCCATAGCCCGCGGGACGCCTTCGATAACGTTAGATAAGGCGCTACGCATGATTCGATTCGAAGAAGTGCGTGCTTACCTGCGCGATGGGTGCCAACCGTCATGGGCTTGGACCAGCGCACGTGTTAGCGATATTCCGTCTTTTCTCGCACACGCGTAGCGCCAGCGAGTCGTAAATCTTCACAGACAGGCCCGAAACGCTACAAGCGCTCGGTACAACGTTTTACAACTGCAAGATAATGCAGATTATCTTGCGGGGCCTCGAACCCATCGCTCACAGGCGGATATGTCGCGTGTAATTTCCGCCGGCGCTGATCGGTCGATTTTGCCAGGTTGCCTGCACATTTCCGGTGTGCGCGTGCTTCTGGTTTTGCTGACGACACGCCGCTGTGGAACAATGTTGACAATGTTATGACTAAGTGTTCCTCGAACTTTATCTCTCCGGTGTGTGACTCGGCAAGCGAATAGGCACCGTCAAGGTGGCACTGTCGTTGAAATAGCAGAGGTTTAACGTTTCGATCAGTAACTGTCGCTCGATTGTCGCTTAACCTTTAGCGGTGGCCGCGATTCTTTAATGTCACTAAATGCTACATCTCAACCAGCTATCCGTCCCCAACAGATGTTGAATTACGGGCTTGAATGACACGGCAAGCTGGTAAACACAACCACATTTGCGTGATGCCGTGACATAATTCTCTGGGCCTCGCTGTTTTTTGGTGCAATGAAATTATCCGAGTTTTCGACAAGTCGATTAGAACTGCAGTTCTGATCGACTTGTCGAAAACTTGCTTGCGTTTTCAAACAATAAAAACGAATAAAAACCGCAAAGTGCGCGTGTAATTCTATTTATCCTTATTACTGTTAGCTCCGACGTGCGCCCACGTTTTTTTTTTTCCTAACCGCAACTTTCGTTAATTTCATCTTAAGCGGCTTATCACATTGTGGCATCACCGCGGCGCCCGAACCCTCCTCTGAGCGATGGTTATCAAAAGTTCCAAGACCAACCAACGGGAGCTTCATTTTCTCACACCTTTTCTTGGAGCCAACAACGTGTGTATATTAGCAACATTGTGCACCACAAATGGGGCGGGGCAGAGCGGGAAATCAAAGTTTTTGTTGTGCGCCGTAAAGCTTTCCACGAGGTTTTCGCATAGGATCATACGGTGCCAAACCCGGTTGGAGGCAGTTTGGCACCGTATCATGCCTTAAGTGTTGACTTAAAAGCACGAGTTATTTTACGTTCTAGCAGCTAGGCTTGCGTGCGTCTCCGGGCGATTATCCCTGGTACAGCGCCGATAATAGGTGTGCTGTCTCTCGAGAAACGCGGAGTGTCGAAAACGGGGTACGGATGGTCCATTCTGCTGTGCTCGGCTACGGTGAACGTCAAGTGCACTCAAATTTACATTCTTCGAAGGTAAGGTCTACATGTTCTATCACGTATTTGCGAGTGCCTGAATAGGAGCAGCGGCACACAGAGATTGCTGAGGCACAGCCAGTGAAGTACACAGCGCCTCGGGGGGAATCGTGCCGGTGCGGTGTTTTCACCGATTTCAATCCGCAACAAAAAATCGCCGAGCTTCGTCGCCAATGGATAAATACCGTGGACGGACAAGACTACGAGTCCAGTAAATATGCGCGAGTAAGTACTCTTACTGCGTGTATTCAAGCGCGACGCCAACTACCGCGCTTACGAGAAGTTGTCTGGGCACCACTGCGCCATCTTCGGATGCGAACCCGCGCCTGTGGGCAAAAGACTGGGACGCGCACGTTTTGCCATCCTTGACGGTATAAAAACTGCTGTAAAACACGGGGATTGGGGTTATTTAACGTGAACCTAAGTGCAGGAGTCTCAAGCTTATCAACCTACATCGAAAATGCCCGCTAAACCACCGCGATTGAAGAAGCCAGTACTGAGGTGAACGCGCAGGGAAGGCTCGGGTTCAATTTTTTTTATATAAAACTTGCAGCGCTACGTGGAAACGCCCTTCGTCTACATTTAAGTTCGCACAAACTAAGCTATACATGTTTGAAACCTTACCTGAATCATAACTCGTCGGCCAGGATCGCCAACTGCTTCGAGTTCGACGAGGTGACCCAAGTTGTTGGGGCTGTGCTTGCCTCGCGTATCATGCTACGACACCACAAACGAACGCGCGAGACAATGGCACCTTGAGGCGTTGCCCAGGAGCTCCGGTTACGCGCGTGCTCGAGGTGCTACAGTCGAACGCTTCAACCCAGGTTGGGGGGATTTAGTGATGATAAATGAATGTATTTCAGAAAAAGAGAATTTCAAAAACGCGTCTCGTTTTTTTTTTTTTTTTTTTTTGCAGCGCAGGTAAAGTTGCAATAAAAACTGGGGTGTTCACACCAAACCAAATCGAATCTCCGCCACAGGAATTGGGCAAGCCCAACTACCGAGTAGTACCGTATCCAGGGGGTGTGCCCCCCCCCCCCCCCTCCTCTTTGCAGTTTTTTTTTTTTTTTTTGTCGCCATGGCACACGTAGCACGAAATGACCGTTTGCCTTCCCAGCTCCCCCCTTCAAATCAAGGAGCCCCCCCCCCCCCCCCCTGCCACCAAGTACAACACACGCAAGTGTTCACATGATCGAAATGGGAAAAGAAATGAAAATATTTTTAGGTAATAATCACATAAAAAGATGGAAAGAGGGAGGAAGAGACATGAAAGAAAAAATTGAGCAAAGCCAAGAGAGAAACAAAGAAAGGGGCAAAGAGAGAGATAACAAGGATGATAGATGTGGAAACAGACACAAAATATATTTAAAAAAAAAGAGCAAGGCAGAGAAAGAAATCCAGAGAAGTAGAGGGAGAAAGTAGCAGAGAAAGGAAAAAAGGAGAAGAGAAATAAGCAGAGGGTCTGACAGAGAAAGGGAAAAAGGAGAAGCAAACACAGAGTGAGAAAAAGAAAGAAATCGAAAAAACAGGCGCAAAAAATACAAAAACAGTGAGAAAAAAGGACAACTTTATTGGAAATGCCTCAGAATCTACTAGGCTCCCTCCACACAAGGAGGACAAGGCTCCATTTTATCATGGGGGCCATTATGTCAGTCTTGTGAGCTGTGGTTCATAAGGTCTTGCTTCTTCACTTGCTCCCGGCTCGAGGTCTTTTTTTCTTCCACCATGAGACCCCTGCAGCTGCACAGTTGGTTGATGCTGTTGCTTATAAAGATGACTATGTCGGTGCACATTATAAATGGTGCGCCTTTAAACCAACCACTTGTGCAATTCATATTAATTTACAGACACACCTGGTATAATTCAATGTTTTTTCCATGCAATATTGAATGTGTAATGAATACCCCTCGATTTATATGACATTCACATAGGGCTTTTTCTGAAACACTTTATAAGACATTTTATTTGCATATATTTCCAAATTTTTGCTTACGGACAGCACTCATTTCTCCTCACAACCAACAATGCCAGTACCAGAATTTCTGCATTGATAACAGCTAGACATTTCCTTGCTATGAGTTGCCGCATGCAAAGCAGGCACTTAGGCTGATGTAAGACATGAATGGGGAAAAGAGAAACCAAAAAAATAGATGGATGCAATCATAACGACACCATGGAATAAAAATGTCTTAGTATTCGAACAGTTTCATTCAATCACAAGTCAAAGTTGATCTTCCACATTCCTAATGTGGACCTAATGTGACAGAAGCCTTCATGTCAGAGCCTTCACAAAAAATGTAAATGTTGCTCTGTTAATTCACAAATCTAATGCAATGAACAACTGCAAGTTGGTAAGGCTACCACAGGTTGAAACTCTTAATTAATGCCTATATATTCTCAAGCTAAAAGAAAATTCAGCTTTTTAACAAATACACCCAAACCTCATTATTGCAAAGCCACATCTGCCACTAATCATCATCATCATCCTGACTCCGTCCACTGCAGAACAAAGGCCTCTCCCATGTTCTGCCAGTTAACCCGGTCTTGTGCTAGCTGCTGCCAATTTATACCCGCAAACTTCTTAATCTCATCTGCCCACCTAACCTTTTGTCTCCCCCTAACCCGCTTGCCTTCTCTGGGAATCCAGTTAGTTACCCTTAACGACCAGCGGTTATCCTGTCTACGCGCTACATGCCCGGCCCATGTCCATTTCTTCTTCTTGATTTCAACTACGATATCCTTAACGCCCGTTTGTTCCCTAATCCACTCTGCTCTCTTCTTGTCTCTTAAGGTTTCACCTACTATTTTTCTTTCCATTGCTCGCTGCATCGTCCTCAATTTAAGCTGAACCCTCTTTGTAAGTCTCCAGGTTTCTGCTCTGTAGCTAAGTACCGGCAAGATACAGCTGCTATATACCTTCCTCTTGAGGTATATAGCAGCTGTATCTTGCCGGTACTTGGCTACGGAGCCACTATATGCTTTGTTATATCTCATCAAGGTTCATTATAACCGTACATTCTTTACACTGTATTTATGACAAAGCTATTCCTCAATTACTTTGTAATGACCGATAATTCGTTATCTCCGAGTTTGTTATATCAAGGTTGAGTGTTGCCTTGCCCTAGACACATTTGTTCCCATTAGCATACAATCACGGTACAGTGGTTTATATAATGAAATGCTGAAAATTTTGTTCCATTTCAAATATAAATTTTTCTAAATGAATTACTTCACTTCTGGTACACAGCACAACTTCATATGCATCTTGGTGTGTATGTTCACTGGCTGTAAGTGGACAAAACGTGTCGTCACTGGAGCATGCTTACAACCACACAGAGAGTCGGTACACTGCATCTTTAACCAAATGTACTGTGAGACAACATTCAGGCCTGAACACACTTCTTGATTCACACTTGAGCCAAGGCTGCTCTGCTCAGTAGCAGCGGTGGTCAGGAAAAACGTCAACGAGAGTGATATAATAGTTCCCAGGGGGTGTTTGTTCAGTAAATATGTAGGCACCAAGGAATTGAGACTGGAACTTTTCACACAATCCTGAAACACGAGTAGGCGTCCAAAGGAAAATTTCGTCGGCAGGAAGGAAAGAGATGTCATGATGAGAGATGTTGTTGTACCACTGCTTGTGATCATGTTGACTGACTTCGGTACTAAACCGAGCAAGTTGCCGACAATTCTCAAGTCCCGAAACAAACTGGTCGGGTGTAGTCGTAGAAGTGACGGTCGGAGTGCGGAAGAAAGAAGCGTCGATCGTGAATCTTGCCGAACGGCTTCAATCGACATACAAGGGTGAGTACACAGTAGTGCACTAGACGGCGGTGTTGTTCGAGGATGTCACAAATGGTAAAATTTTGTCCCAGCTGTAGTAAGCTGGCCGAATATACATGGATATTATTTCAATTAGTGTGCAGTGAAAGCACTTGTGATACCATTGGTCTGACAATGGTTTGCTGACGAGGTCTTGTGAAGTGTGCGACAATTTTTAAGCATTTCTTCAATTACTGTGGATAGGAAAGTCTTACCACAAACACACGGGGTGCTTGTCCCTGTCTTTCCGTCTGCTTCTACGTTGTGCGCTTCCATTTCATAATTAGACACGGGGTGCACCGTGATACAAGACAATAGCTTTAAAAAAAAAGGCTGCCATGTCAAAGGCAGAACTGGAGCTCGTAGGAGCGGTTTCTGCATACCGCATGAGGTGGTCGATGGCTGTCATGATCCATCGATATCCTGCAGATGTTACGAGAAGAGGTCCGACTAGGTCTATTCAAACAACGGCAAAAGGATTCTCTGGACATGGGATTGATTGCAACAAGCCAGCAGGAGGTGAAGTTGGTTGCTTGAACAGTTGGCATAGTGCACAAGAAGAGACTTACTTTGCAACAATAGTCTTTATACGTTGTGTAAAACACATTCTAAAACAACCTTATAAAACATCTATTGGCCTTGGCCTATTATTCACAGCGACAAGCAAATCATCCTGAATTGAACCATAGCTGAAAAGAGAGAGAGAGGAAAGACAAAAGGAAAAATTAACAAGGCGTGCACCTTCAATCATCAAATGCACCTTCAACCAGAGACCCCCCCCCCCCCCTCTAGAAATACGGATAGTCAAGAATGTTTCACCGAGAATAAACAATAAAAATAAATGTTTTTCAAATCCTTCAACAAAAGCCCCCCTTCCCCTCAAAAAAAAAAAAAAGATTCCTCGCTATTGGTCAGAATCGTAGTAATGGAAGCAGCTACGATGATGTGGTTGTTATGGTGCACTACTGCCGATCTGAAAGTTTCGGGTACAAGATCTGAAAGAGGCATCACAATTCGGTCAGAATAAAATACTAAGCACCCATGCGCTTAGATTTAGGTGTACACAAAAATCACCAGCTGTTAGAAATTTCTCGAGCTCTACACTGCGGCATCTCTAATAAGCATATCGTGGTTTTGGGATGTAAAACCCCAGATATCATTAAGTTGCCTTTGGCTCATTTAAGTTCAAACGTTTTTGGTCCATCTTGACTACACAAAGAGATGATAATAGCAGCATTTGATGGATATGGCATAGAGCTCAGCTTTCTCGTCACGAGATTTCAACAGGCTACTTAAAGTTAGTTTTTACCTGCATGTTAAAGGGCCCCACATTTGCTAGACGATGACCACTCAGGCCTGACCTGTCTCGTATGGTGTCGACCAAGCTCCCAGGATGGCGACGCAACCTCCTTAGCTCGGTCAGGATGGCATCGATTCCCTCACTAATGAGTGAGGAGATAATCTTCAGGTCGCCCTCCTTAAAAAAAAAAAAAAATGCTGCTTTTATCGACATCTATGAGTGAAATTGTTCATTTATAGATTTTTTTAACACTTTTTTCGCAGTCCCGGTAACTGTATTAGTCGCTCAGCGAAAGCGCTACTGTACTAAACGCAAACCTCGGCGAAGTAGGTGACGAATAGCCTTCCCAAAATATAGTATTAGTAATATGCTTTTATAACATATTTTTGTGTACAAGTTATTTTTAATGCAATATGCTAATTTGTTTTGATGAGGTTTTAGTGTATTGTGGGTTACAACCTAAAAGAGAAGAAAGCGCCACCCACAGAAAAGCAGCACACTTGTCCTTTTGCGAAAAACAACAGTGCTAGCTGTAATTTTAACCAACGATACCATAAGAGGCATAGTACTACCTTTGCAACAGTGCGCAATAAAGCTGACAGTTACCTGCCACTATAGCATAGTGGTTACGGAGGTCAGTTGCCAAACGGAAGGTCGCAGGATCGAATCCCCAACCCAGCGACCACATATTCAACGGAGGCAAAAATGCTTGAGGTCCGTTTACTTCGACGCAGATGCACGTAAAAGAACCCCAAGCGGTCTAAATTATCAGAGCCCTCCACTACAGAGTTCCTGATAATAGTATCGAGGTTTTGGAACGCTAAACTCCACTTATTATTAAAGCTGATTGAATATGCTAATGCCTAGAAAGGCAACTGCACCTTTCTGAAAATACCTGTATATTCAATGGTTAATCAGTCTGTCAATCTGGTTACCCATGTAGATTAACTGACTAATCAACTTTCAGATCCACACACTCATATGTTTAACTGCACAATTGAAGCCTAACACAGCTGTTGATGCATCTTTTCCATACACTGTAACTTGAACATTAGTAGACCATGTTGGATGATAAGAATTTTGTTAGTGCAATTAGCATAATACAAGTGTTGATAAAACTATCAACATCAACAGTGCAATGGATCTTTTAAGATGCTGTTACTTAAAACATTGATGAAAAGCAGTGGTACGTGCTAGATCCATAATTACCAAACTTCTATTTCATCATTTGCCCACATCTGCCCTCTAGAAGTTTGTAATTAGCTATCTGAACCATTTGTCATGTAACTACTAAATATTTCTTATATATATTGCATAGTTTATTTCTGCAAAAAATATTTTGCCTCATGATAATACCAATACTGAATTAATGCGTTCATATCTGAGAATTTGAAAAAGTGTAAAAACACACAGGCAATTGCAACATAACCAAAACTAAAATATATCCTGTTACAATCGAATGAGTGAAAGATTAATAATTCATCCAAACATGCTTTTCTTGTTTCAAAATTTTCACATGGCAGAGCAAAGAGACCACTCACATGAAGATCTTGTATTTCCAGCTGGCGAGCTCCTAAATATACGAGAGAGAGAAAAGATGATGCGTCGATAGCAAGTAGTGCAACTGGCTTACAAAATACTAATGCGACAGGTTTCAACGTTACTATATTTAGAAAAACAAACATACAAGCCAGAGAAACGGAATAGTTGGGACATATTGCACAACCGTTACAAAAACATATACCTTGATATTACCGTAAATATAATAGAAAAAGAGATTGACAAGGCAGTATTGGTGATAATTGCACGGCAAGCATATGCTGATTGGCACATTTCAGTTGGTGCGAGGTGCAGCTTGAGAGTTGCAACAAAGCTAAATGAAATATGAAAGTGGAAAATGGAATTAACATTTTAAAAAACTGCTAGTGCTGCATTTATGATTGCACAGCTTGATTAAGGTGTACTCGATCCAAGTCGAAGTTTCTCGTTACTTAGCTCATTATGGAATTTCTTGTGTCATACATGTGGGAGAGAGAAAGTGGGTGGAGCCCAGAAGAGAAAGGGGATGCCATTTTTTTGCCTCCTGTTGTGTATCATGTATGTACAAGAAGTGTTATGTATGCCCGGCTTTTTTCTTTATATTGAAAGCTGTTGCGAGATCACAAAAAGGGTCGCGTGCATTGCGCAGCCCGCCGCCGGTGCCCGTAACCACCGACGTGCAAAACAAGAAAAGAAAAACAAAGTAAATAAATGCCAAGGACACAATGGCATTGGAACCCGGGTCCCTTGCCTACCAGTTTAGTATTTTACCACAGTAAAATGCCGGTGCTTGAAACTCCATTGCAAACAGGCCTTGGGCAGGCTTCACGAAGGGGAAAGGAATTGCATTAATTATGAGTAATGAAGTGTTTCACGACAGCAAAGAAACAATGAGGGGTCAGACAATGTGAATGGCGTAACGAGTAGATAGTAGGATGCTCCAACCCATTACAAAAGCTTCAGGTATAAATCATCATCGTCACCGGCTCAGAGAAGTTACCCAAAGAATGTTTAAAAAAGTCTCTGAAAGGCCACTCTTTGAGTTTCTGCTGTGATTGATCTGCTGTGGGTTCTACGAACGCCTGGCGTTTTTTGTTTTGTTTTGTTTTTAGGGGGGAGGCAGTGTGGTCACTTGGCATTGCTGCATATGTACTTAGGTCTTTAAAATTACTTTCTTGGTACTTGCAATGGAAGCTCAAGAGTTGTAGTACTGCACTGCTCAGCTTAATGGTGTGGGTTCAATACCAGGTCTGTGTGGCCTCAGTTTGAAAGATGCAAATGCAAAAGTATTTGTGCACCAAGATTTGGGCACATGTTGAATTCAACATTACCGTCTGTGTGAGCCTCACAATTACCGAGCAGTTTTGGGAGGTTAAGCTGCAGAACCTAATTTTTATAGCTGCACTAAGGCACCAATGCTGCATGTTGCCACTGCAGCTTTAATTGAACGGTTGGCATATTGGTCGAGGTGCCTTGAAGCAGCCTTTTATGGCAATACGTAGAAATAATTTGTGCACATTCAGCGGGTTTCTGTCGTCGCCATCAAGTTCCCTGTAACGCTCAAATTGGTAACATTGCTTTGCATATACTTTCGATATGTGAATGAATGCTTGTCAACACTGTAAAAAGGCAGAGTCACAGCACAGATGAAACATGTGGCCGGCCTCGTCAAGCGAAGGAGCCAGTGCTGCGACACTCCCATGGCAGTTACAAATGATCCGAAGGCCCTGGTTGTATGCATATTCTGACAGACATCAGCACATGGCTTTTACGTCTGTATGTGCTGGCATATTCCTTATGTCAACATTTTTGTAGTTATGCCAGATTGGATCATAAAGGATTTAGCAGCCAGCATTATTTATATAACATTTTAGTTAATTGCTATCACATACATTGCTTTGCTTTTGCGGTGAAACTGTGGCCCATCTCACCTTGTGCTGTTTACATGTTTAGAGAAATGAACTCAATATCGGATGAAATTTTTTTGTATTGTCAAGTCCCTCAATGGATTGCTAATGCGGTACCAGCTCAAAATCAAGCATGAAAAATTTGAGATCAGCAGCAGAATTATCATAACCACTGGCCTATTTAGTTGCATGCACATTTTTCTCTTTCAGTACTAACCTGCAGCACTGTGATGCGATTCATCTGACCTGATCTGAGGTTTTCCTGGGGGAGGAGCCACAGTGGAGGCCCCAGGGCTGTCAGAGCTTGTGGTGAGAAAACAACAGGAAACTTATCAGCTACTTAAAAAGGGGTGTGGATTCAAGCTTGTTAGAATAATTCCATCATAAAGAAAGATAGTACAGCGAGAAAACATGAACAAAAATAACATATACTCGTCGTATTGCATTCTTGTCAGTGTGATCAAGCAGCGCTGTTTTTTATTATTATCATAAACACATGTAAAATACCGGTGGATTTTCCATAAGAAACATCGTGTGTATGTGTGTGTGTGCATTTAGGGTTTTCTAAAATTTTTGGTGACATGTGGTGTATATCTTTTCACTTAGTAGCTAGGCTTCTCAAAGAAAGGGTCTCATTTAATAAACTTTCAACAATTAAACTTGTTATGAGTTATGTACTAAACACACACATCATAACACACAGAAATGAAGCTAAGAATTTTACAGTACCCATGCACTTCAATTCAATGGTAAAGCTAACACCAGTTTTTAAGATAAGCTCTGTCCAATGTGGTAAGCATGTTTAGTTGTCATGCTTTCTAAAACAACACAACGTTATTATATTCTGAAGTCTGAAAGTTATAGGAATACTAATGCATTTTGGGTCAAACTTCGGGATCTCATTATTTTAAGACCTGTGTAGGCACGCATTCCAATTTGATATTATTTTTAAAGGAGCTCTGCTGCACTTCTCGAGCAGAGTTAGAAAAGCCTGCCGATCGGCTGTCAATGCTCTAGAGAACATTTCTCCCACTTCTCTCAGTATATGATGCCATAACTCAAAATGACCGCATCACAAGCACAAAGTCCACGGTCATTGGCCGACTTGAGCATCATGCGCCACATAGTTACTGCTGCTGCCGTCACATGTTTATGCTGCCCTCAATGTTACTGTAAATGCACACAGTATGGAATTACACCACCACATTCACGATGACACTGAATGTAAGCCATGTGTTGAAGTAAAAAAAAATTGGCTCCCTATCTGCATTTAATCTGCAAACGTCGTCGAAAGACGATAATCTTGCGTGTGGAGAGAGTGAGCAAGACATTTATTTGATGTTCTGTGCAAGAAAATCGGTGAATGGTATTCTGGAGGTGCTGCGTTAGAGTGTGCAGCGGAGGCGAACGAGCGCATCAAGTCATGTCACACATGAGACATGAGCGCCATCTGGCAGTTTTCTTAGAAAACAAAACGTGTGGTTCTGAGACGGGTGTGCGCGCCCATCTCGGAAGTGATAAGGTGTAGAACGCAAGGCGACGGGTGGGTGCCACCACCGTCTCGTCTTAGCAAAGCGCTGGAAACACTCGCCTTTCCGTGCAAGCGTTGCATGGTCGGGGCAGCGTGATAAGCGCTACGGTCCTTAAAATTACTTAGGTATGCCTTTTCTAGTAAAAGACTCACATGCAGAATATATATGTGTTGTTATAGTGCCCCAGACATGCACAATTATTTCTTTTTAATTGGCAATTACACAAGCATGAACGCTCAACCTTGAGCAACATTGGTGGGCGCTGCAGGTGAGATCGGCCGTTTGAAATACTCGATGCCGTTGAGGGTGGACAAACAAACAAATGTACAGACAGACCAAAATATCGTTTTTAAAAAAGCTCAAGGGCATGAAGTGTGCTGACGAACAGACAGAGCTTCTTGCACTCTTGTAATACCCACTGCTAACTCTCAGCATGGTCGCTGGTTTTTGTACACTCAGACCTCGTAACAAAGCTGTATCTGACGCGAAAATAAGTTCATTATATCCAAAAATTTGTTATAAACATATATTTTCAACACTGTATATTACAAGATCATTGTTCAATAACTTTTTTATAATTGATATTTGGTTATGTAGGGGTTCGTTATATCGAGGTTTCAGTACATTTCAGCTCGCACTTGACGGATCCGAAAAATTCTGTGGCGTTCGAATTGCGAGACAATTGACTGATCCTCAGTCATCCACTGATCACTTCTAAAACTGTTGCAGGGCCCCTCTAATGTCATTGGTACAACACAGCATAAGATAATTATGCAGCAAATGCTAACCTCATGTTAAAGCCTTCTGAAGAAACGCTCATCTCACCGGACAACTCCCGCCTCAATGCCTGAACTTCCTCATGGACGACGTCCCTCAGGCACTTTACAACAAGTTTTGCAGTGGCTTTCTGCAAGAAGAAAATAATAATGTTTGCTTTGAGCACACTTATTCCTACAATGAATGAAGAAAAGTAATTGATCGAGCAGCCTGTTTTTTTATTGAAGTAGTAGTAGTAGCAGTAGTAGTAGTGGTAGCAGTAGTACTGGTAGTTTTAGCGTCCTTATAGTAGACGAAATAGTGGTCATACTAGTTATCACGCAGGATCAATGACCAGGGGCGAATAGAATAAACAAATAAATAAAACGAAATGACTGATCGAAGCGAGGAATTTCGGCATAAAATACCCGGAAAGCACTTTGCACAATTATTTACTATGATGAGAAACTAACACTAGTTGTAATAAACTGAGGTAAGGCAATCTGCACTTTCATTAGTTAAACTAGAGACCTATTTTAATAAACCAATGTAAGGCACCTGGATGTGCAAGAGTGTCAGGTCATCTACGAGGTGCTTGCTGAAACACCACTCTCTAGCGGCCAGGTAATTGAATCTTACACAAGGTCGATGATTGCTTTAGAAGATTATGGTAGAAGGGCCAGAAAATCGAAACGTTATAGATTTTATGTGAGAAATTCAACCTTCCCATTAGGTTGTATCATCCCAGTTGATTTTTCTTTAAACTGGCTTCGTTAGGAAGTCGTAGTTTGACTACTCACAGCAAGTTCCTCTTGATAATCACCAACTCCTAAGAAAAAGAGAGAGAAACATTAGGCAGTGATAACGATCGATGCAAGTCATTAAGATGAATGCAGTATCACATATTTTGGTTTTCTGATGTGCTCGCAGCGGGTGTTTGAAAGGCAAACAAGAAGCTTGCAGGAGCAGCCCAACTTCTGGAACACGTGAGAACGCATGTTGCCTGCAAGCAACTTTTAAGCAAAGCATAGAATTGGAGATTGGAGAAATGTAGTGTAATCCTAAGGATCAGCGATAACTAAAGAGGGGGCAAATACTGAACTTGAGCCTTGAATTGGATTCAGAGTAAACAGTGGTTTGGTCGATTAGGTTTCGAATAGTACTTCTTTTTCATGAGTTTTTCTTCACGGCACAGCAGCAATTAAACGCAGCCACTGGGCTGCAGTTACGAGTGAAACGCCGTACGTGCCTTGCCTTTTCAAGAACCCAAACCTCGATATAACGAACCCAGATATAGCTAATTGTCCATTATAACAAAGTAAATAAATAAAAATTTCTCGCAATAAATATAGTATGAGGAATAAACCTTTATTAACAAACTTATTTTAACGTAGGATACAACTTTGTTAATGAGATTTGAGTTTACTAACTATCGTCGGTGTCACATGATTCTACCACCTCAAGGCATGGCTGCTCTGGCTTCATAGTTCTTGAGGAGTTTTCCATGGATGAAACATTTGGGTTGGAACTGTAAGTGAGCAGACGACATCGCATCAGCTGCTGCAGGTGTTTCACTGTAGTAAACTCCCAGTAAATTGAGCAAAATTAATTTAAACAACTTCTACATAAATAGAACAACTGCATTTAATATTATTGGTTTCCTACTTGAATTCTGCACCCCCGTTCCTCCCCCGTAATTGAAACTGCTGTGAAATGGAACATTTTTGTTTTTTTTTTGCTGTAATTACTGTAATATCAACTAATTATGCCAAGCCACACACTACCATACAAAATCATTTTGGGGACCCTTTAAGGAAGATATATAAACAGGCAGTCACTCATGCCGCAGAGTTTTTCACCATGGGAAGAATCACTTAACTTCAGGCAGTCTTTCTCCGGGAATGGCCTGGGAAAAAGAAGTCGCGTCAGAGCACATCACGGCCTTGGGCGAGTGTGATGAAGAACAATGGTTCTCTTCCATTGTGATTCTTATGTTCAGGTGTGGATTTACAGTGTGATGTTTGCAGATTGTGGCAGTGTGGCGCAAACTTGCTGTGGCACCCATTGGCAATAAGCCTCCTATATGATTCCAAGCACAATCTTCAAGTTATGTCGGCTATTGGCCAATATCATGCTGTCTATGATTCGACATAGAGGAGCAAACTTTCGACACTCTAATGAGAGTAAGCACAAACATCTATATGAAAATGAAAAATGCTTGAGAAAACAGTAACTATGCGCACTGCTTCTAGTGTCTACCTCCAGCACACAACTGAGATCTGGCTGCGCAATTCATAGCAGAGTCTGCTTTCTGCGGGTTTGTGACCCCTATAAAATGCCATGACGATCAAGAAAGCGCCCATGGCACTCGCCTCTGAATGCTGGCACCTGGTGGAGGTACTTCCATTGCCATCAACGCCTCTAGCGTACTTTGGAACGATTCCCGGCTGATGCATTCCACACCCTGTGGCTTCATTCCTTGCCAGAACATGTTGCAGTGCATTATGAGGTTGCAGCCTGTGCTGCCCGACATGAAGTCCACTGTGACCTTATCACCCACCCGGAGGACGTGGCGCAAGTCGTCCTTAACAAGCGTTCCATCCTTGTAAAAAGAAAAGGCATGCAAATCCGTGTAGTCGGCGAGCCCGCCATGCTTCACGCCGACTATGGCGGAATGCTCGTACACCCGCATTACCACTCCCCTGACGTCATCGTGCACAGACACGGGGCACTCTGGAGACTGGACACGTGGCGCAGCACTCGCCGAGTTGCGCCTAACGGTGTTATCTTTGCTGCTGTTGTTAACCTGCAGAACATGGGACTGGTTAGTCGACTGCTTGAAGCAGAATTCATGTGACAAGTTAACTGATAATCTATTTGCGCTAATTCTGCTAGAAATCCAGATTAACCAACTTATTGGTTGATGATTACGTGAATCATAAACGACATGACAAGCTGACTGAAAATACATTTGTTCTAATACTGCCAATTAGATTGATTAATTTACTGATTGACACTAGTGCATTTCTTGAATCAAGCCACACGAAAAGCCGGCTGAAAATACATGTGTGCTAATGCTGCTATCAATTCGGATTGATTCATTGACTAATTGAAGGCACTCTAGAGGTACGCACATGGTGCAAACCTGCAGTATGCGTAATAAGTTTGCTAGATATTTTGGCTGAACGATTTATTTATTGAAGGCCATCTGGGCTTTTCTTGTTATTTCTAGCCTGCAGAGCGTGCAATAAAGCACATATAAACCACATGTATTCCCTCCAGCTGTGCCCATCAAACGTCACCAAATTAAATGGTGAACAAGATTTAAGAGCACGAACCTGGTCACTTTTTGAATCTCGGCAAACTATAGCCCATGGCTACTTTCTGTACTCTTTCTACGGCACAGGTTAGGGTCCCTGTTGATGCCACAGCGTTCTTGTTGCCCACTCTCAATAAAATTACTGCTGTGTATCTTCTACACGTTCGTACAGCAGCTTCGTTACCAAAGAAAAGTGCCAACTAATATCAAAACGTATACAAGTTTAATGTTGTCGACCGGTGGTTTGTTCACGATGACATAATGACTGGTTCACACTTCTCAATGCAGCATGATGCATTGCTCAGAAGTGCTACAACCAAATGAGGCTGTCAGATCTAATTTTGATGTTGTTAGATTAACCGTGTGAAGCACTAGCTGTGCATCATTTACTCAAAGCTCCTCAAGAATCTATGTACTACCCAGCTGGTTTTCATATCAAAAATGGGTATTTGTGCTGATAAAGCAGCTTGCCTTAAATCATTATGAATTTCTCTGACTCGCTTCTATTTCTGTCAAACTCTTATCTAAAGCACATACATTCTGGCCATGAAATGATCTGGCGTGTCACATTATGTCACATCTCGCCTTTCCATGCACCATTTCTATACCCACCACTCACTAGACCTTTCATGTGAACAGCTGCTTTTCCACTGTCAAAAAATGAACAAATCAGCTTTAAGGTAAATGAACGAATCGGTTGGAATGAATCGATTTGTTACTTACAGATGTACTGTCCACATTCAGCTCATTTTGTTGTTTTGCATCTGTAACATACCAAACCAGGTGGTGTCAATATGAGACCCTAAATATGTTAATGCAAGATTGTTCTTTGTAAAATGAAGTTATGCACAAAAAAGGCTCTCAGTGCACTGTGTAGATTGTTTCTAGGTGATGGATGTCCTAATTTAAGATTGGATACTTGAAAAAGATCAAACAGTTTGAAAGCTTGAACAAATGTAGATGGTAAAACAAACGCAATATGAACACAACGTACCAGCCAAACTTTATTTTCACAGCGGGTCGTGCTAAACTTTATAACCATCAAGACAACAGCTAGAACAAGGGTGTGCTGACTAATACTTTGAAAGCTGAAGCACATTTACCAGAATCCATAGACTGGCGTATGAAAGCATTGGACTCGAAAAGCACAATTCACAGTCTTAATTTTGTCACGTCATTGAAATGTTGAACTTGGGTCATCTGCTCATCTGTGATGCTAGAAACGTCTACATAGTGTAATAACGGCGATGCGGCTGATAAAAAAAATTTGCAGAAGCACTGCACATATTTTTTAATGAATCGCACGATCAACTGACTGCCTCAACACAAATAACCAGCACTGTTTTATAAAATCGATCATTATATATACTAAATCATCTGTCGGAATCTTTCTTGACTGCGTACATACTTTTATGGTTTTTGGGGGGTTTTTTTTTTCATATCACGGGCGAAAATATCGACATTCATTCATTCATTCATTTTATTACCTCAAAGGTCCCGGTTGGGATATTACATGAGAGAGTGGGTATTACAAAGGCTAACAATATAATGGTAGTTATGATGGGATAGTTTCGATGAGCCGTTTAAATGCTTGGGTGTCGATGATGGTGACGACTTCGGTGGGCAGGTGATTCCAGTTTTGGGCTGTGCGCAGGAAAAACGATTGATGAAAGGTCACAGTATGGGCTTGTGGTGGATATACTGCGTTACAGTGACTGTTGCGGGAAATGCGGTGGGCTCTTCTGATGTATGGGTTATCTAAAGGCAAAGAATGGAAGAATTTATGATAAAGGTTAAGACGTGCGATTTTGTGGCGCTTAGCCAGATCGGATAAGTTAATCTCTGCTTTTAGTGCCGAGATGCTTGATGTGTACGAATAGTTAGACAGTATAAACCGTGCCGCACGGTTCTGGACAGATTCGAGGGCGTAAATGAGGTTATTGTGGTGAGGGTCAACAATCGCGCTAGCATATTCTAGCTTTGGCTGGACAAAGGTTTCGAAGGCAACTTTTTTAATAGAAGCAGGAGCGAGCGAAAGGTTACGGCGTATATACTCTAGAGTACGATTAGCAGAATTGATTATGTGGTTAATATGACAAGTCCAAGTTAGGTCACGCGAGATGTACACACCAAGATATTTAAATGAATCGACTGTAGTAATCTGGTTGTTATTGATGCTGTAGTTATAAACAACGTGATGTTGACGACGATGAATAGACATTAACACAGTTTTAGTTACATTCAAGGACATGAGCCAAGTGTTACACCAGTTCTGTATGCGGGTGAGGTTACATTGTAGTATAGAATGATCAGAGGGGTTATTAATTGCGCGGTAAACAACACAATCATCTGCGAATAGACGGATGTGAGAAGAAATATTACAGGGGAGGTCATTAATGTATATCAAGAAGAGGAGGGCACCAAGTACGGTACCTTGCAATACGCCTGAAAGAACGGGTGTTAGAGATGAAGAGCGTGAGTTAGCATAAACAAATTGCTGACGGTTGGTTAAAAATTCTCGTATCCAGTTTAAAACACAGGGGTGGATGTTAAGACGGGATAATTTTAGTAAAAGACGACCATGGGGGACCTTGTCGAATGCCTTTTCGAAGTCTAAGAATATTGTGTCAGTCGGAATGTTACGGTCTAGGTTTACGTGTAAATTGTGCAGAAAAAGAGCAAGTTGAGTGTCACAGGAGTAATGTTTGCGAAAACCATGCTGACTTGGGTGAAAGAAATTTACAGATGTTAAGAAGTTAGCAGTATGCGAGTATATGATATGCTCCATTACCTTACAAGTGACGCTTGTTATAGAAATCGGACGGTAGTTACTCGGCGATGCTCGGCTTCCTTTCTTGAAAACTGGGATGACATGATGAAAATATCATGGTGGTGCTCTTACGAAACAATATTGAGTGCTTACCGTACTGAGAGCCGGCTTCAGGTTTGGAGGGAAGAGCCGCAGCAAGCTGCTTCTGAACGGAGGTCGTAGGTGTTATGTTGCTGGCTTGTGGCGCCAGTTGTTTCCCGGCAGTGCTAGTAGCAGGGCCAATGTCGTGAGGGTTGATGGTAAATAGGGCACTTTCAGTGAATGCCCTTTTGGGAGACTTGGCTTTACTGCACAAACAAAAAGAAGGCACTCATAGTACAGTGTTAAAACATGAAGTCGAAGTGTGCAGGCACGTGTGTCAGGAATGAACAAGAAGCAGGGTTTTCGTTTCATTGGCGGTTTTGATCTCTCTGTCACTATAATGCACTGGGCCAGGGCCAGACAGAGTGACGCAATGGTCAAGTTGCGTCCCTTTGTTAATCTAAGCAATAGGTTAATTTTAAAAATATATATAATTGTTACTAACAAAAGTAATGTTGATGATCTTATGTGAAAAAAAATTGCCAGGACTATCAAGATTTTTTTGAGAAGCCGGTTACACAAAAATGCATGTTTCTGTAGTGTCTTTTTGGAAATATTAGTCATAGTGAAGTAGTTTGCCATGAAATGAAAGCGTTAAGACCCCCCTACAATATGACAGCTGTGCCCGGAATCCTTTAGTTGGTTCAGTTTCACTCTTGAAGCTTAATTTTCTATACAGTGGTTTTTTCTGTATCTCTTTCAAACGAACAGCAATACTCTAAGCTGGATAATTGGCTTTCTTTATTAATTTCTTGAAATGCAAGCTCTGTAGACGTGCAGACTTACAGTGGCTGGTAATGGCTAGCTGGGAGAGGGCGTCCATTGGCTGGAGCAGTGGTGTTTGGCTCTGTAGACGAAAGACCATCACTGCGTGCCCGCCGAGTTTCCGAACCCAGAGGCACTACAGCAGGCTTGTCTTTTACGCTGTGACGATCGGTAACTTCTTTTGTGCTCTTCATTGCCATGGTCAGAGATGGCATAGACGTGTGGCGGGAGTTCAGCGTCTGGTCCATGTTCCTCTGTTCTCCGTACACATCAGAAAGAGAGCTCTCCTTTCCAGCGGTGAAGGACGCCGTGGTGACTATTCGGCTTCGGTATGCTTGAAAGGCGCTACTTGCAGGATTCCATGAACTTGGATAGAGTGGGAGCCGAGAGTCACTTGTGAATGGCACCATGATGGGCACGGTACTCGGGTTACTTTTCGTGCTGTGTCTCCCACTCACAGGAGCCACCAAGTCGATGTCAAAGACTTTACTGAATTTTTCCTTCATCACTGTCGTAACCCGCGTGGCCTGCCACTGCGTGGTGCCTGTGGCATTGTCAGTCATGAGGCATGCATCGAAGCATACCTTAGTGCCTACTGAAAAAATATCGCATACTTTCTCTTCTGGTCTCACTAGTGTGCGAGGTATGCACCGTCTGTCAAAGGTAGCACGTTCTTCATTTTCCTTACCGAAAGTCACGGTGCCCCCGTTCTGATGTACAGAGTCAATTTTGCCCTCCTGGTTTGAGATCTTCTTGGTTCCCTGATGGGTTGCTGACAGAGTCGGGTAACGAAACTGCTTAATGCCGACCTCCGATTCCAGTAGCCTCACACGAACTGCTTGATAACGTGCTTTAAACTTTGGGGGACTCTTTTTAATGTCCAATACAACTTTATCCCCCTCTTTAGGACTAAACTTTCTACCATTGTGCATTCTTGGATTGATGATGGTAGACCAGTGTGCAAACACTGTCGCATGTATTGGGTGTTCTATAGTAATAAATCCATATAAATCTTTCACGACGGAGACCTGGCCCTTCAGGTTGCACAGGGCTGCCTCAACTAAATCAGAGCCCAAGGGCGCATTGCACTTTCCCTGTGTGAATGACATTTTTCCGGAGTTGCAGCGACTCTCTACTTGTCAGAATCTGCAGGCGAGTTATCTTGAGTCGTGGATTGCTGCATAGGAAAAATAAATTCATGAGTGGACAAATTTGAATGGTATGTGAACACAAAACCAATTTTTTAGAGGCATGCACTCCTAAACTTTACTTCGTGAAATCGACGTGTACACTTTTGGCCTGCAGAGCTGCTGAACAGTGAGACAGTCACGTGAGACAACCATGGGTGTGGTTTGGGGTGGTGATCTATTCTGCTTTGTAGTAGCATGAAGCATGAGAATTGGCAGGATTTTGCCTTGGGAAAGTGTGAACCGTCATTGCATCTCAGCTGGGTGACAGAGGCAATGGCGATTTCGATTGGATGGTGGACAGTATTGGGATGGCTCGAGCGGGTGCTAGTGCCCCTTTCACAGCCCCCAGACGACACCCACGGCATAAAGTTCTTATCGACCTTTCTACAAAAAAATACTCTGGGCGCAGCCATAATCCTTTCTGTACTGTGCCAAGTCGGTGTGGCCGCTCGAAAATGCACTGCCGAGGTTGTAATATCAGCCATTGTACTTCTGTGCGCATACCTGGGTGGCTTCGTTCTTCCAGTCTTTTGAGAATTAGGGTTATATAGGTGGTATGATAACGCATAAGATATGCACACTTTATTTAAATAGTTAAAGTATTGCACGAATTTGCGATCACGGTATGATTTCAAATTTTTTTTTTTGCCACCAAAACCTCGCTTATGTATGAGAACTCTTTGATGTCGCAGAGGTCATGTGACTACCCGAGCACCGGCGACAACGAAGTCTTTTTTTGTTGGCTCAATTGAGGACAAAGCAATGCACAGTCCCTTTGACTAACACTAAACGCCGAGAGTGCAGATAGGTGTGTGTGCTCTCATAGACGATCCACTAAATTAGACGCTATTCTGGTATTGCCGACTACCACTAGGGGCGTAGCTATTTTTAAAACCATTCGTGCTAATGACGCCGCCCGACTTCTACTCGCGGGTCTTTCGCCTTGAACTTTCACACAATCAGCATTGAAAGCGAAAGCTCCGCGGCGCCTCTTTTTCTCGAAAGCTAGGCCTAACGGATTCCCACGGCCACTTGATTGCGATGGAACTCGCCCCGGATTTCTTTATCGTGCGTGTTCGGCTCCATTACGCAGTCTGCCAGAAGGAAACCAATGACTGTTGAGAAATTTTAACTCTATCGGGCTTGATCGCGAACAGCAGTTTCACCAATCCTTTGAGACGCAGCGTTCTGGCCAAGTATGTTCGGACGGCTGAGCTTCTACCGCGCGAGTGCGTCTGCCAAAGGCTTCGCGTATACTGTGAGCGCGCGCGCAATAATTTCTAGCTTCAATGCCCCGATCCCAATATCTTTTCTACTCGATGGATTCATCTGCCAGCGCGCATCATCCCGCGCCACGACGAACGTCGCCGTCGGAGCGTTCGGTACTTCGCATTACGCCATCTTGCGCGACTTCTTTGACGCTTCGGCTCGGGTAAGTGGAGGCATTGCCTCCCTGCCGGCGTGATCTCGGAGGCCATGGCGGAGCAAAAGGTCGTTTCTGGACATCACGCCCAGTGAAGTGTACGTGAAACTAGCGCATACTTGCGTGTTCGAAATCTTACTTGAATACGAATCGTCGCCCAGCTCGCAAAACTTTGCAGATTACACAGTGAGGTGACCGAAGTCGCTAGAGCGCGGTGCGTGCCTAGAAGCCTCTGACGTGTCGCATCAGGATGATGATGATGATCCTTGATACTCTGGCGCACACCCACAAAGGGGGATCGGCCAAGAACCGGGCGGCAGGATCTTAACTAAAAGGCTTATGGTTTTTCAAACACACCGTAATTTTGGGCTGAAAAAAATATATAGAAAGAAAAGCCGAAAATCGAAAAAGGAGTATATCTGAGCAGGGATCGAGCGATGCAGGCTATCAGATGCGATTTGAGACAGAGGTAATGGTGGGTCTGAATTGATTTTATATATATATAGGATATGGCACAACGGGAGCGTTGTCAACAAGGATAAATATATTTATTTCCCTACAGTATATATATATATATATATATATATATATATATATATAGGCAGATTAACATGGCAATCGCTTTGTTTCAATTATGTATTCAAATACCGCAGAGCAGACGTCCCTGTGGCTATAACCGAATTTAATGCTGCCAAACGATGACAAAATTACTGCCACATTTAATTCTAATCCCAATTTTTCAAGTGGAGCTACCAGGTATCTTTTACCACGAACGTTCGCACGAGGCAACGGCCAAAATGGCTCCTCGAGGTGCTGTACCCGACCTCCACGTACCCGCGTGCTCGAGGTGCTACAATCATAGAGAAAGAAAAAAATTTTTTTTCTTTCTCTATATGCTACAATCGGTGACTTAACTGAGGCAAAAGGGGTGCGCTTAGTATGTATAAAAAGAATGAATTTATATTGCGACATGAGGTCCTTAGCTAGATTTGCGGAAGCACGGCTCTTGGAGGTTTTAGCGGCGGAGCTGTTAATCTAATTTTCGTTTTGCTGTGTGGTCATCATCGTCATTAACCGGCACTCGCTTTCTTCGTCTTCTGCTTCGCTGCTAGAACTTCGTGCGAGAGAGCGAGTTCCACAGAGATGGAGGGAAAGAAAAAGAGACAGAGAGAGCAAGAAGGGCGCATACCTGCAGGGTGTCCCAATTCTCACGCAGTACGATTAAAGAAAAAGTAGTAATGGCGTTACGCGAAGGAAACCTACTGCATATTGTTCCCAGTATGTTGTAGTAACAGCTGCTAATTTTTTTCGTTATTGACAATCTATTATTTAGTGATAGTTATAATTCTAACTTAGAAAATACTTCCCTATTTATATAAATGTCCATGAGGCAGATGTGCGCATGTTGAACCGACACCTGTCTGTGCTATAGATATATACACTTTCAACAACGTACTAATTGCGTGCTCATTTTTATGCTGATAAAGAAAGCTCGCGAAATATGGAAAATATAACACTTGACTGCGCTTCCACCCGCGAAAGAAGGCAGCTCACCAAAAAAAGAAAAACTATGGACAATCTCCTCGAAGGGAGTCCTAATGGGATGCGAAGCAGAAGCGGTGCGCACGACGTTGACCCGGTTGAAACGGGCGTCGACGTGGGTTCTGGAAGAACGCTTTGAAGTGAAACTTGGTGTAGCGCTGAAACGCAAAGGCACGCGAGGCAGAACGCGTTGAAGACGCTTGCGCTCAGCCTCCTTGGCTCGCGTCTCGTCGGTGTTACCCGCGTGCCGTCTGTATTCTCGAACGCGATCGGTGTTCTTGACTCGCATTTCGTCGGTGCCGCTGGTCTTCCACTGCCGACGCTTGCGGATGGCTTCCCTGGCTCGCGCCTCGTTGGTGTTCACGTCGCCATTCGCGAACGCGATCGGCTTCACTAAACTCGCATCGCCGGCGACAGCCGGGAAATGTACGCGCACACTTGCGGGAAGCATACCGCGGTGGCGTTTTGCCCGTAAGCGCGATCGCGCTGCAAGCAGCGGCGCGCTGTCCACATTGTCGGCGTTGCGAGATTCTCAGGGCACTCACAGCGCGCGCACCCGCCGGCTCGCGACTTCTCGCCGACAGATGGAGAGAGGTGGCGCGGGTGAAATGATGCCCACGTGAAGAGTGGGCTAAAGTGTTGCGAGCGGTGGAGAAGGTACCGTGGAGAGCTGACACTTGGCGAGTGCGCGCCATGCAAGGTATAGAGACGTCACCACGCACTGCTAGGATTGCGTGAGCTACTTGACACCGCTCCAACACCTGCGGTGAGGAGAGTGGTGCGGATGGAGGGACAGCGTTACACAGGCTAGTCAAAGAGAGGGAGAGAGAATTGTTTTAAAGAGCTGGAGAGGTTTGCCTGGTTTTCCACCTGACAGTCTACTCCAGGTGCCAGGTGATGACTAGGATAAATACAGTGATAAACACATAACACATACAGTCAGATACATGCATAACCGTCACATAACACAGTCATGCACTGCACTATTTACAACATTTCAATCAATCAATCAATCAATCAATTTTATTTGGCATTCATTACAGCAAGATAATGAACACGAGGACAAGAACAAAAAGCTGCTATACAGCAGCTTGACAAAGGTCCTTGCCCCAATTCTCGACAGCCAAAAACAACCTACCATGCATTTAAACATCTCTAATTTCACATTTCTATTAAACATTTTCGGTTATCACATCTAGCAGAAAAATCATGAAACAGTGCATAACGCAAGCGGAAATAATGTAGAATAATGGAATACACAGGTTATTTCGCACAAATGAGATGTACAAAATTTGTATGCGCAATAAAGACCATTATGCATCATGTATGTAAACATCTTAACAAACTGAGAAGCTTGTATAACAGGCAAATTTTTTGATAAAAAATAACTTAACGTAACGCGCACTACTACTTTGAAGATAAGTGCTCACCCACATACCGTTTTATTGCACTTCTTGAAGATCTTTGTATGCAAATGCCATTTCTTTCAAATTCGTTGAGCAAGCGTGGCACAAGGTATGACAGACTGCTCATCCCATATTTCGTTCGCGAAAAAGGTATGAGCCATCTGTCTCTCTCCCTTATGTTATATGAGATAGCTTTAGGTATAGTCAGCTTGCATAATAACAAAAAACTATGGTTGTTGCATCGGAAGTATTTTTGGCATTTTAAAGCGAGGTTAACGTTATAGAAATTTTCGAGGGGGCAGATCTTAAGGGTGGAAAATAGTTCTCCAGTATTGGCATCATACTGAACATTTGCTATGTGACGAACTGCTCTTTTCTGAAGCACACTCAACCTATGTAAATTGACTTTTGTAGTGTCACCCCATACTAACTGACAATACGTTAAGTGAGGGGAAAATAGGGCGTTATAAATCATGCGTTTAACGCTCCTCGGTAAAGTATAGCGCAGTCTACAGAGCACCCCACAGGCTTTCGCTAAACGGGTGGCAATGTGATCAACATGATCATTCCAAATGAGATGATTGTTAAAAACAACTCCCAAGGTTTTGACGTTTGATGCAAGTTCTATGCGAGCAGATCCAAGCTCCAATCTGAAATCTTTAAGATCATGTCGTTGCGGCGGGGTGAAAAGGACCGCCTTAGTTTTTGCTGTATTCAGTTTTAATGAATTAACGAAGCTCCATTCGGCTAAGCATTTCAGTGCATTGTTAGAGATGACCGAGAGAGTACTTATGTCACTTGATCTCAAGAAAATGCTGGTGTCATCTGCATAAACTATGAAGTCAGCGTCATTAGAAATATTTGTTATATCATTGATATAAATGTTGAATAGTATGGGCCCCAGTATGCTACCTTGCGGTACTCCTTGAGTTATTTTTTGTAGTGTAGATTGTTCTGACATGATGGCAACGCATTGCCTTCTGTGCTTTAGATACGAAATTATTAACTCAAGAGGAGTGCCACGAAATCCGTAATGTTCTAGTTTTGTAAATAAAGTGCGGTGATTCAGGCGGTCAAACGCCTTAGAATAGTCAACAAAGATACCCAACATAAATTGTTTATTTTCAAAACTGTTCAAGATTAACTCTTTTTGTGTTAGTAGGGCAAGTTCTGTTGACATTCCTTCACGGAAACCGTACTGTTGCGCTGTTATAATCGAGTGTTTATCGCAGAAAGCCGTTATTCTTTTGCAAATAATTTTTTCCAATCCTTTTGATATAACAGGGAGAACAGACACTGGCCGATAATTCGAGAATACATTTCTGTCACCAGATTTGAAAATGACGCTAACTTTCGCGCATTGCATTTCCTGAGGAAAGATTCCGGCACATATTGAAAGATTAAAAATGTGAGTAAGTGCAGGTGATAAGATGTCAGCCACAAACTTTATCGGTCTTATCTGTAACCCGTTTATGTCACGTGCTTTGCTATTTTTTAAGGACATAAAAGTTTGGAAGACTTCATCGGAAGTTGTGGGCGCAAAAAAAGCTGTGTATGCATTGCGCGGACCTAAAAATTCAGTCGCGGCAATATTAAAATCGCTTTTTTCCAGACTAGTAAAATAATCGTTAAACTGATCTGCAAGTTTAACTTGCAGATCAGTACTGGGAACTGGGAACAATGATTTCATTCAGGCCTGTGTTCTGTAAGAATGTCAGTAGCCCTTTTGTGGAGTCCAACGCACTGGACTTGTTCTGCCATGGGCCTAGAATATTTTTCAACACCAAGTTTATGTCCTGTTGTGTTTTTAAGGCAATCTTCAGAGACTGCCTATCTGATGCATATATCGTGCACTCACAAAGGATGTGACTTATGTCTTATATTGTTTTTGAAGTAATTCGTATATGCAACATTTAATCGGATGTGGTGTAAACATGTTTCATCTTCTCTTTTGAGGTTTCACTACATACTGAAGTGACACGATGGATTGATCTTGTCAAAGAGCTGCTTCGCATCTAATAAGCTTACTGCAAGCAACCACTTTGCCTCTTTTGCTTCCATTGTCAGTGACAGAGTTCCACACATTGCAAGGGTACAGGTCAAGTGCAAACATGGGCCGGAATCTTGCATTGATTTCTTTCGCTTTATTACGCATCACTTTATCACTTTCCGAATCTCATGGGCAACTGTTTTCGTTGACAAAGTGGCTGGAACACTGTTCTGATTACAGCTTGGGTGTCCAAGATCACAGCGCACGGATCGCGCTGTGATCTTGGACACCCAAGCTGATAACGTGCGTGATCTGCATTTTTTTTGCTAGATTTATTTTGTTGATACTGGCCACCTTAAAGTGAGCTTGTTTGAGGGCACTGCTTTCTTTTGCTTGTGGAAGTGCAGTCACGTGTTATTTTTCAATTTCGCGAGATTTATATATCAGCTTGAAAAAATGAGTACACAATTAGTAGGTTGTTGTTGAAAATAGCACAGACAGATGTTGTTTCAACACGCTCACGTCTGCCCCATCGACATTTAGATAAATAGGAGAGTACTTCTTAGTTGCAAGCATATTTATGACTAATTGTCAGTAACAAAAAAACTATTAGTGATTACTACACTATACTGGGAACAATGATAAGTCTGGTCTACGTAACGCCATTATTACTATTTTTTAAATCTTGCTGTGTGATAATAGGGACACCCTGAATTCATGATACATGCTAAATTTAAAATTTTCATATGGTGTTAAAATTCCTCCTCCCAATCCAGCCAGGCTATGAAACGTGGTTGAATGGAAGGAGAAACTTTATTTGTGGTCCTGAGAAACAGTGTGCAGTGGGCTTCTCTCATTTCGTACACTGAAATTTTTTTCAGGGGGGAAGTGCCACCCCTTGGTTATGCCAAGTACTGGTATGAAACAAGAGTGTGCGTGAGAATTCCGAAAAAAGGTGAAGGGTTGCCCCCCCCCCGCGGACCTAGCAGTCGCCCATTTTGTAAGCATCAACGCTTATAGAACTTGTTTTAGAGACATTATTTATAAACATTACGTTGCATGCTAGTTTGTTAGGCAGAATGTTAGTCAGCGCTCGTCCTGTAAGGTTTTTTGCTTTTGCTACGTTCCTTTTGGGCTGCTTTTTTCTGTTTTCGACATAATTAACGTTGATTTTTGGGTGAGATCGTTAAGTCAGTGGAGGTTTAGTAGTTATAAACATAAAACAAGATTTTTCGTTTACATATATGATTCCTTGTCCCTCAGTGTTCAGTAGTAGCTAGGTTGATTGCATGTAAGTTCAGCGCAGGTTGCCCTGGCGTAACGGGGGGTGGGGTGAACTGCCCACGAAATTTTTTGTTTTGCTTGTGTTCTGGGGTACGGACACAACTACTTGGTCGTACCACAAACGAACACGTCTACATTTATTAAATGTTTTTACATCACGGCGAGATTACCAGCCGAATTATATACATAGACAGACAGACAGACATCTTTACTGAGGTCCTGAACGAATCCAACCCCTTTTTATAGGGGCAGGATCGCTTGCCACTCCCACGTAGGGACGGGAAGGCCTAGCCTCACTGCTGCGTTGTGGGATTTCCGGACAGCCTTGAGTAGTCGTACGTAGGATGATCGGGCTCTTGAGCATGAAACGAAAGTCACTTTTGGAGAACTCTTGAGGTGTTCTCTCTAAAGAGGCACGCCTCCACAGCATGTGGCTAAAATCACTGTGATCGTAGCAGTACGGACAAAACCCTGAAATGTCGGAGCAATGACGGTAAGTGAAGAGGCTGGAATATGCTCTCGTCTGAAGTCTGCCTACACTGTGTAAGAAAAACAATTTACATATAGACGCTCCACCCCACGGCGCATCCAGAAAATGTTCGCCACTTTCGGTATCTCACCTATTTGTGCATATTATATGCATCCCCTTTGTAACAGGACAGAGTAGGCAGAAAAAACGCTGACTTCTAATAAACTTCATTTTGCAAGGTGGCAAAATCTGTGTTGAAAAAGACTACTAAAAACAGGAAAAAAAAAGATGAGTCTAATTATTATATCAGCATCAAAGCACGTGTGAAGGGTCCTCAATCTTCCTGTTTTTATCTTCCTTTTCGACACATATGTTTTGCCACTTTGTGAAATAAAGTTCGTTGGAAGTCAGCGCTCTTTCTGTCTGCTCTGTCCTTTTTTCTATCTTTGTGCACTGAAAAAACTCTCTAGTATGACCACACAAAATAGTGACATGTTTGCCACAAGACTCTACAGATTAAACAAAAAAATTTTTCTATATGCTGGCCAACAGTGCTTCTACTTTAATCTATCTTACTACAGCAAAAAAAAAAATGTCAATTCACAGCCTAGTTCTCTGCCTTTTACGGCAGAATGTCCTTATTTTCCCATTAATTATTTTTGTCATTTCTATTGTAGGCATGTTTGGATTTCTATTGTTGTCCCTAAAACCCAAGGCTCATACCGAAACGTGCGCCTCGTTGGATATCTCCACATTCAATCAGAACTCGCTCTGCCGTTTCTTTCTCTCACAACATGTGCATCGTTGGGCTTCTTTAATGAATCTTGTTTTATAATCAGTTGTCCTAAAGCAATCCAGCGGGCCAGGGCCGTCGTCAAGGACCTCAAAAGATGTTCCTCGAGCGATGTGTCCCTGGGGACAAATAAAGTTTATTCAACTTAACTAAGGCAATCCAATTTTACTTCTAACAGTAAAGTGCATCCCTGTGAATTATCATAAAATGCCTCCCTCCATAGTTCGTTATTGCCCTTTCAGCCGATTTTTTCTCCATCGCTGCCATACAGTAAGTCCTCTCTGCCTCCGACTTTTCGCTTGACACTTTTCGTTGCCATATCACTCACAATGACAGCTGTATGTTTACTTGTGAGCATCCTAAACGTTCTTTTTCTCCACAGTGGGCCAACGCTCTTCCTATACAAGTAGCAGAACACTTTCTTGGCCAGTCTGCTCTCATCTTTCTTCGCTTCCCTTCGAACCCTATTTCGCTCCTAGCTGCCTTCGCATATAGCACTTTACAGCCTTATTTGTCATCTTCCCGTGAGAGCCCAATGCGAGGCGTTCCAGTCCTTTGACATACATCTATTCCTTATTGCACCTCTGACCTCATGAACACCACCAAGTATCCAAAAGCAAGCCCCAGAATCATTATACCTTTCCGCTGGCCAGGGCCTGTCCATAGCATTTTTAAAGGGCCCCTCATTAGGTTCGATGATTTTGAGCTGATGAGCGCAATGCACACATGGGGCGTTCACGATCACATCTGCCAAAATTTGCAACACTACGTGCCATGGGAATGGGTCAAATTTCAAGATGACCGCTGCTTAGCCTTCCTTTTGCTGGCACGCACCCAGAGAATGAGGGCATGATGTAGACGTAGGAATTGTCGTACGTAGACGGTAGTGATGCGATGTCGGTCCTCCACGTAGATGACCGTGCTCCGACATCGCCAGCAGTAGCATTTGAGAGGGCAAAAATTATTTCACACAACTTGTGTAGTGTGTATAATTTGTTGCTTGAATACCTGAATAAAACTTGAAATAAATAATGATACACAAAAAGGAAATGTGCACGTCTTTTTCATTTTTTCCCCGTGGATTGCGATGAGATGTGGGGCCAATATGCCTGCGTTTTGCATGTTATAATGTCCCCGCGCTTAACACATCGAGCAGATGCTAGCCCTGGAAGCGAAATCAATGGTCCTGCACGTTTGAACACTCAATACGCTCATATATTCAACTGGGCCTAAGCTAGTGTTTCCGAACGAGCCTACATCAAGGCTCCAATCCCACAGAAACAGACGGTAGACCACGAAATAACGTTGGTCAACAAAACAACGCCGCTCGCGTGCTCGCCAACCTCGTGCATAGGTGACCGTTTTCTCAGATGCCGGAGAGGATAGGGAAGAGGTTTGGCTTGCGAAGGCTGCACAAGGCGGGCGGCAAGGGTTTCGAGTTCGCTTCCACAGATGGTGGTTTCGCGCCGCTTCAAATTGCTGGTTTTCTCAGCTCGTAATGAACTGATTGAAAAAATTTCTGTGGTATAATAATCTTCTAACACAAAACAATTGCCAGCATCTACAATTTGTTACGGGGCTTGGTGAGGGCTGTATGTATTTTTTATACCTTAAGTCACGCGGCAAATTTTGAAAGCAAAATACTATAGAGGCCTTCATTTGTGTGGCCTTCAAATGGAAATATAAGGCACACCTCGTGTCGTACATAAGTGTGTCATTGCTTCACCAGAAAGTAAAATAGATGATCCAAGCACACAACAGTTTTTTCTCTTTGCAAGTTTTGAATGCCGAATGCTTCGTGCTATTCACTTTGCTGTGGACACTTGTCTTCTTCAGGGGAACTGGTGCTGTAGTCTCATTAATGTAGAATATCAGAAGTCTCCTTGACTGCCATGTGCAAAAAAAGGAGGAACTTGGGTCGACATCACTTAAATCTCGATATAACAAACCCCCAATATAACGAAATATTGGTTATAACCAAGCAAACAAAGAATAGCCTTGCAATATACAGTGTGTTAGGAATACACCTTTATAACAAATTTTCGAATATAACAAACTTATTTTCGTGTAAGATGTAACTTCGTTATAATGAAGTTTACACCATGAACGAGAAAGAAACGCGAAAAAATTGAAGGGGCCCAGAATTCCATTTGTTAAAGTCGGTGAAAATGTGTGCACGTACCCAACCTGTGACCAGTTGTATTTTGCCATTTTTGATTCTCTAGAATTCAATCCTAATTGAAAAATTTCCCCAATGCATTCCTTGGTTCTTCTTGTTTGTTGGCTTTATTTATTTTGTTGTTTGCGTATTCACACAACCTTACATATAGTTACACTTACACGGGATACAAGTCATCGTGACAGTGGCTTTGCATGTAATGATAACATGCATTCACAACTGCTACCAATTCAAGCTATCTTCAAGACATTTTCAAGCTAAATGCATTCAGCTTTTTAGCAAATATTTGCCCTGGGCATATTTGTCCCCTGTAGCACACGATCGCAATACAATAGTTAGTGTAACGAAACACCAAAGAAACTTCATTTTGTCGAAATTTAAATCTTTATAATCTAATAACTCCACTGCAGCTACATAGCAATCTTCACATGCATCCAGGCTGATGTTCATTTTAATTGGCTGTAGGCGGACAAGGTATGTTGTCATTGGAACACACGTATGTACAGTCGTGCTCGATTAGTTTCAACACACTGTATGTACTGCAAATTGTGCCACCAACGCAAAGTGACAGCTAGTCAGAGAAAAAAAAAATTCTAAGCTCTCTAATTAGCGATACTTTCTGAACCAATTAAACATTTCCTAGTGTCAGTGTTCAGGCTTGGAATCACTTCAACCATAGCCAGCGCGTCTGAGCTAGTATTTAATGCAACACACTGTACATAGACGCACTGAGTGAGGCACTCTGTACTAGACGACTGTAGATAGACACACACACACACAGACAGTCCAACCACAGTATACTTAATAAGCAAACATGCTTTTATTTGCTGCACGCAGTACGAAACTTTATGAAACATGTTCTCACTATTAAAAGACTCAGTCCAAACTTGATATGGCCCCTCATCTCTTATTCAGCCACACCTGAAAAGAGACAAGAAAGATGCGAGGGAAGATTAACATTGCAGGCAGCGTTAATCGTCAGATTATTCATGGTCCTTGACATTCGACATAAACACTGCACTGCAAGGCTAAAAAAATTGCGATCCGTAGACAGAGCTGTCACAAACACGGGAGCCAAATGTTTTAGGCGGTAGTCTTGGGTCATTGCATCATAAATGTCTTAGCCGTTTCGGCAACCATCTCAAAAAAACTTACCGCAGTGAAAACCGTGAATTGCCACATTATTTCCAAGATAAAATGTTTTATCACCACGTGGGAGCTTTCCAAATTTCATAGGATTTTTTCCCCATTGCCAACAGTGGGGAATTTCAGTGGGAAAATTGGAAAGTAGCTATCATACACAGCACCTGTTCAGTGTGCGATTGTGTTGACCATGGTTGTGTGACAATGCTCATGTTGTTCGTTGCATTGTTCATCCTTGTCTCTTGTATTTACGCCGCTACTTGAAGGATCAAGCACCTACCAGTACCTCCTATTCACCCGTTTGTTTATCTGCAGTGCCTGAATCTGCTGAGGAGGCCGTTAAGAAATTCATTGAAAAATGGGCATTGCAGCATACGTTTCGCGATTCCTGGTGTAACTCAATTTGCACCATGTCCTTCAGTCTATCCCCCACGGCAGCGGAAAAATAATCTTTTTTGTTTGGGATTTGACCAGATCCTCTGAAAACAACCGTTATTACAGAGTTTTCTCAGCCAGAAGACAAGAGAGTAGTGCACAGATCCTTGGAACTGTGTGCCTATTAATTTTACTTTACTTTACTTTACTATTGGAAGAAAGAAATCATTAGCATATTAGGAATGAGATGTCTTGTACATCACATGCAGTCAGCACATAGTGTGTCCCATGTAGAGCATAAAACCTTCGCGATTTGAACTCATGTTGAAACTTGGCTCAAGGTTTCTTTCTCGAAGCACTCAAACACATGCCGCCAACTTTCACAGTTTTGCATTGAAAAGAAGTTAAAATGGAGCGCTGAATTTCTTGGCAATCACTTACCCCAAATTATTGCAAAGTATCGGTGCCACTGTGAAGGTCTGAGCAGTGCACAAACTGTCTCAGCTGTCACACACTGAGCTCTTCAAATAGAAGTAACCAGAATCACACAACACAAAGCACATGTTGCCAGTAATTCCTTACTTCATATCCGTAAGTTTGTTAACTATGAGTTCTCTTCACTTTTTAAGTCGTCTTGATCGGGAAAATATCAACAAAAAAGTGTTGATCAATGTCTTGTTACACCAAAATTATGTCAAATGATCGTCATCACTGTAAGAGCAACAAAATGAGATGCTTCAAGTAAGGTACACACAAACCTGCAAGGCAGTCACACTATTCAAAATGCAAACAACTGCGCTGTAAAAAATCTGGCATATCCAAACAAGCCCGAAGTTTAGGGGAAGATGGAGGCTTCAAGGGATGCAAAATCCTTGAATAGTGGTTGCCGCTGGAAACCAACGTTTCGACAAGTGGCCTTCTCCCCAAAGCCTCAACTCAAGAGCGATACGAAAGTCTTAACAGTTGCTGGCCTGAGCACCGACACAAAAAATTTGCACATTGTTTTTTCTGTTGCGATAAGTAGCTAACGACCCACTTGTGGTGGCTGGAAAGCCACTTTGCTTGAGAGCACGGAGATTAATTATTCAGAGGTAGCTTTATACGGCCCAGTTGCAGTTTCGATTTCACAGTGTGTGCTGAGCAAGGCGGGACCCAAAGTAGTTTTCACGTAAACACAGCTGGCTTCGTGAGCGTGAAAAACTGCGTGCATGCGACCATCCCATTGACTGCTCGCTTCAACGAAGGCTTCCGCGAAGTTGCTCGCTTCAGCGAAGTTTCTTTTCAGATTCTGCTAGTTTCGCAAAAATCTGATGACTCCAGAAAACGCTGGTTCCAACATAGAGATGTACTTTTGCTAATTCGTGCTTCAATGCATTACATTCTGGTACTGCGGCAAAGCTGCCTTAAGGGTTCTGCTACAATGCGTTGTTTATTGACTCATGAAAGCGCTGGTTCGAACTTACGTGGCGGGGGGGGGGGGGGGGGGAGGCTTCAATTAACGTTGTTTCAGACCAAAAAGTATGAAAAAATCGCACCAAAATTTCCAGCATCCGAGATTTCAGTTGTTTTTTATACAGTGACGTCGACAGGGCATAGCAACTCTGAATTCGAAGGCAGCATGACATTTCCTGCCAAATCAGTTCGGTCTCCACAGAAGTTGAAGAGGGGAGAGGTGGAGAAAATAGTCGTTTTTTTTCTTTCACGTGTAAAAGGCAGTGACAACACATTGGTTTTATGTAAATGAATAATTTGGCCTCATCCTTGATAAAATAACCAAGGTACAATATTCCCTCTAGTACCTCACCAACGTAGCCAAAAGAAACGCTTCCATGTTCCTATCCAATAAGAATGTGCTTGGAGATTCTCGGCAACTTTTTTCTGTGATTTCACTTCAAAGAGTTAGAAAATCACCAAACAAATATTCAACGACTATTCGAAAAGTATTTCCTTGAATTCGAGCTCAAACTTTAATATTGAAGTTTTCTTTGCACCCAAAACTTTTCTATGCACACAGCTCAACTTTTTATTGATAAAGTGAAGAGACTGTTAAATTTATGCTGATTTTATAAATTACTGACTGTTATTTTTCTTTCTCAAAAGAAAACAAATATTCAATAGCTGCTTTAAGAAATTCTGGAGGCCCGTGTGCTCACACTTGGGTGCACGTTAAAGAACCCCAGGTGGTCAAAATTTGCAGAGCCCTCCACTACAGCGTCTCTCATAATCATATGGTGGTTTGTGGACGTTACACCCCGCATATCAATCAATCAATCAAGCTTTAAGAAGGTGACCATGTTGAGGAGTAAAGTTATCAAATTATCAAAACTGGGTGAAGGTATACAAGCTTCAAACTTAATAGATTACTCCATAGGTTGCAAAAAGTACTATGGGTTGAGACCTTTAATGAGGACATGTCCCCGAGGTAAGCAGAAATTTGGCCTTAATGTATATGAACTGTAGACACCCACCACCGTGGTAGTCTAGGGGTCATGGCTCTTCGAATTCTGACCTGAAGGTCGTGGGATCGAACCCCGCCCGCAGCAGCCGTATTTTCGGTGGAGGTGAAAATGCCTGAGGTCCATGCAACTCAGATTTAGGTGCGTATCAAGGAACCCCAGTTGGTGGTAATCTCCAAGGCCCTCTACAACGGCATCTGTCATAATCACATCGTGATTTCGGGACGTTAAAACCCCAACAAATATCGTTGATAAACTACAGATGTGCGAATTCCCAAGGTGGACACAACATGGCTGATTTTGTCACTTGAAAACCCGCTGCGCAGGCTCTGCCTACTATGCGCATTTGGGGGAGGCAACCCTTCACCTCCAAGTTTTTACATTTTCTCTATAGGTATATGCGCAAGGACAGACATACGCGTGAACATAAACAAAGAAGGGTTGAAGAGCTCCGCAAGACATTTCTGGCTACATGCCTGACTATGCCCCTCAGTAGTTTATACTTACAGTGCGAATATGCTGTCTCTCTCCCTCTTTCTGGCCTTCCAGACATGCGGGAACAAGTTGCTGGCACCCTAGACGAGGTGTTGGCAAAACCAGCACCAAGGGGGCCTCGAGTGCTGAAAGAGATAAATATAAAAGAATTCGGCATATCCCACATACCTTGGGAATCGACATTATGCAAAGTGTGCAGAGAGAAGGTAACTGTGTTGCCATTAATAAAAAGTTAAGGAATGATGCTAAATACATGTACGAATGCTGTACGCACAGCCACAATGTTGAACAGTCGCACATATTTTACATTATGCCGACAGCAACACGAGTGTTAGCGAAATCAAAAGTGGCAAGCCGATCTGTAGCGCTTACACTCGTGAAGATGGTAGTCTTGCACACAGTCTTGCTACATAAATCAACCTCAGCGGATGGCAGCTAACTACAAGCGACGTTTAATGGACGTGGCAGCTGTATATGGCAGTAGTACATATGTAAAGTCTAAAAATAGAACACCCAACGTTGTAACCACAACTGACAAGAGACAGACAACTGACAAAAGTCAGATGCTAAAAGCGACCGCAGCACACAAACAAATGTTTTGCATTTAATAACAAAACGAAGTGCTGTCCCGCTGCCATGACCATGTCCCACTGCAAGCCATTTTCTTTTTTTTTTCTTTTTACAGTGAAGCTACATGGCTATGATTCCGTGTATATTTTTTGTCCACAAACAAACAAACAAAAAAAACGACTGTGCCACAGGAATTGCGCAAACTCCACTGCTTAACCACTAAAAATGAAGAAGGAAACCCACCGTGCAGCAAATACCAGTTATGACTGTGCACAAAACGCCAAGGGCATGCAACAAGCCCGGCAAGAGACGACGCCCATTGGGAAACGGAGAACAGTACAAAGACATGAAAACACAACCACGCTGGTCAAGTGGGAAACTGGGAAACATCAGGGGGAGCATGAGCTACATTCGGAGGGGGGGGGGGGGGGAGTTGCTAACTAGACATTATGGGTGTAGTTTCAGGGAATGCGATCAACTACGCCTCAAAATTCTGTGTCAAGTCTGCGCGGTGTGCTGAACAGCTTCGCTGGTCATCCCCCTTAGAGTGCCAAAGACGACAGGCTTTCTTGGGATTCTGCGAAAATGTTGCTCCTGTCTGTCTTTCTGTCAATCGTACAGTCGCACAGTTCAGTCACCCAGCGAAAGTTTAGGCACCTTCTTATCGCCTAGCCAGCTTGATCAACTTGCTGTGTTCATGGCCTCCAAGATAGCAGGCGCTTGGCGTTCACCGCGGCTGACATCAGAGCGCATGGGATTCCAGTGTGCGCATGTTCTTTCTTTTTTTCTATCGCGTATGAGCAATAATCACCACCAGAATCTTCTGGCTGAACTGAAGAAAACTATTTTTTGGCGGACACCACGGCAGACCACAAAGCAAATGGAATTTCAGCGCGCGCGTTTTTTTTTTTTTCCCTCATGTACGAGCGAGAATCGCCGCAAGAATCGTCTGGCTGAACTGAAGGAAAGTATTTTTTTTTTTGTTACTGCATTTATTTTGGTTTCATTTACGAGGAAAAGCATGGCAACTGCAACATTTGCCTGACAGGTAATTGTAAGAAGTTATCGATTTGTCTGTGGTAATATTACTTTTTTTTTCTTTATGCTCCGTTTTGGCTCGCTGCTAAACACCTCGTTTTGAGAAATATAGAGGCATTCTAGCATTCCTCCTTTCTGAAAACTTCTCTAGGGGAAACTGGGCTAATTATCGTCTTTGATTTTATTGCTCTCTAATCCTGCCTCATAATTTTACTGTTATATCGCGCACGGACATTTCTGAGCTGGTCAATCGAAGTGCAGTTACGCTCTAGGTAAGTGAGTGTCCTGTTCATGTCATTGAAGTAAAGTACGTGAGAAGTAATTTTGCCGGAATATTGTAGAAGGCTTCAATTAGCCGACCTACATTCACTCCCCACGTTTTAACAGTGAAGGCGCCCGAGTTGTGATCGTCTCTTTTTCGTCATCTGAACTTTGATTATGTTTTGGTTGCACAATAGCAATATCAGTACTCTCGACTGCATCCAAATCCACGGGTAGAACATGTAGCATAACGGCGTCTCTATAATGAAAACTAAGTATTCGCCGAAATAGACAACAAGCAAAGCATTTTGATGTTCGTTCTTACATTGTCCAACGTATCCGATGAACACCCCAAAATTCACAGGGCGCATGGGTGACCATAAGTGACTAAAGCGTGCCTGTAACCAGCCCGTAGTCATCGCAGAACCAGTGACATTCAGTCTAGACATAGTCTAGACGCATGGCAACTGGCTGCACCCTCCTCTCTGTATCCTGCTTCTGCGGCTCGACAAGAAGATTCTTTAAATGCAGTTATAATGATAAGCAGTGCTGGCTCCATGAAAATTAATAACAAGCAACCCTTTTAATCGAGTGTAACCCGCAAGAATAGAGCGTGGCACTCTTCTGACTTCACTTGTTGATTGCGCTGTAATTTTTTTTTCTTTGCAAGTGTTCTCTCCACAATACAGCCTGCAAACTTCAAAGTGCACTAAGTTTCCAGCACATCTGGATCTCTTGCAGAGGTATCGCAATTATAAGCGCTCTAATATGGGCGGCGCATGTCTGGAGCAAAGCAAGTCGATTTGAGAATATATACCTGAAGCATTGACTTCACCTCTAGTACACCTTCGCTCGACATTTCCAAATGAACACAAAGTTATATGAAAGTGCAAAACCATTTTTTTTTCTCGCCACATAGAAGCTTTGCCAACAGCGCAGCAGCCTTTTCGACCGAAAGAAAGAGCGCCGTGCGAAAAAAAGAGCAGACCATGCCCACCTCTAGAAACACGCACTCTCTGCATGATTGGGACGCCGGAGAGAAACCTGCCGCACACCTGCAATCTCTGAGGCCATGCTGTGTTCATACTTGTGAACATAGTCAATCAAAAAGTATTACGGATATTTTAGGCAGACATCAACATTTAAGTATTATGTAGTGTTTCTTGAATTCTAAAACGCATGAATACGTAATTCTAAAAACCACAGTGGTTATTATGTGAAGCTATGAACGAAAAAGCAAGTGTTTTCTATGGTTCACTGAGACGACATGGTGCTGTTACCTGCCAATGGCTGGGCGTTCCAGAAACGCTTCTGTTTCTTGAAATTACTGCCACGTGGCATCTATATCTCACACAGTCTAAAGCCCTTAAAAAAACTAAAGTAGTCTCAACTGCGTTCCTTTGCCTCCTTTCTCAGCAGCTGCATCAGCACCCCTACAGCATCCAGCAGGAAATTACGAACACGAGCATACCCCCTCCCGGCACACAGGGAAGGGTGAGCCATTGTCTTCGTAAAAGCGGAAGAAAGCGCCCAACCGAGAACAGACAAAATGGCACTTGCGCTACCAAGGCTATCATGCACGAGGGATAGGAGGAGCCTGCACTCTGACACGAATGGCGCTACTTTTGTTATTTCTAGGGACCTTTAACGCAGCCCCTACTCGCCGATTTTCTCGAGCAGAACGTCAAATAAATGTAAGTGTGCGTGTGTATTTTTAATGTAAATTCTCTGATTTTTTTTCTGTGCCACTGTGGCCTTAACCCCCCATATTCAGAAACGCTCCTTGACTTGAACTTAACTTGCTACCGCCTTGAGACAGAAGGTTTGAAATGTGTTTGTGCTGCCCTGGCACAGCCTAAAGATGGGGCGCGTTTGCAACCCATTTTTACTGCATTAAATTCGGTCGCGAGAAAGTAGAGCTAGGCTGTGTTCCAATACTCGTTGTAGACAGCCGAGTAGACGGCTAAATTGACGGCAGCCATCTTACGTCTTATTTCGATGCTCGCGTAGCAGTCAAAATAGAGAGCTCCGAGAAGACGGCATCGTAGACAAATAGGATGCAGGCTACTTTGCAGTCCAAACAAGCTGGCGGCTCGGAAAATGGCTCATGTGAATTGGATCTCGCCGGATTGGTCGTCTGCACATAGGCAGACGCTTCTCCAGACAATCAATGTGAGTAACGTTTAATTTTTCTTAGATTTCAACACAAATAGGCCAAAAAGTACAACAGTAACTTTTGTTTATGTTCGCTTTCTCTTCTCGATGCGAGGCGGTCTCTTGTCACGTAAAAGCCGTCCAGACGTGTTCCATTTCTCCGAGAGCACGGGCTTGGTGCCCCCCTCTAAGCTGTTCGCGTAGACTGTCTACGATGCTGAGAATTGGAACATAGCCCTAGATGCATTGATCTGCCTTATATTTCTTGTTAACCCAGGCAGCCAATGCCTGTAGTACTATGGGGATGAGTGAGTGGGAGCGTCTGCTTTACTGCAGGGTAATGAATGCCTATAAGCGTTATTATTGCATGATGTAATCAAGGTGTGCACCCCATTCCTCAATATAACGAACCCAAATATAACAAATTGTTGATTATAACAAAGTAAGGGACGAATAGCTTTGCCATATAGACGCAGGGCTAAGAATAGGCATTCATTCCGAATTTTTTAGTATAATGAAGTATTTTCGTCGCAGATGTGACAAGTTATAATGAGGTGTGAATGTAAAATTTATGTCATGAATGCAGTGTTAAGAATATTTACAATAAATTTTCAGATATGAGTATTTTCGTAGCAAACATTGTTATAATGAAGTTTAAATGTAAAAGCTCAAATCGGCAAAAATAGAGGCAGCTTCGTGCTACTGGTGCCAGATGCCAAAGATGGGCCGAGGTGGCCATCCTGCCTTCTTTCTCCATTTTTGTTTTTATTTTTCATTTTCTTTTTTTCTGTTTAGCCTCCATTTTAATGTCTGTGTTTCAGCATTTAATACTGTCTAAATCCATTTTCCATTCTCAATTTTTTTTTCCTTCAATTTATACTACTTTTAATCTCTCTCTCTGTGCTTTTTTTCATTGCCAATCAGTTATTGCGTCCCACAACAGACCAGTAGCTGTAAATTCACGCTAACAACTACACTTCTTACCTTGCCCCGCCGCGGTGGTCTAGTGGCTAAGGTACTCGGCTGCTGACCCGCAGGGCGCGGGTTCGAATCCCGGCTGCGGCGGCTGCATTTCCGATGGAGGCGGAAATGTTGTAGGCCCGTGTGCTCAGATTTGGGTGCACGTTAAAGAACCCCAGGTGGTCTAAATTTCCGGAGCCCTCCACTACGGCGTCTCTCATAATCATAGAGTGGTTTTGGGACGTTAAACCCCACATATCAATCAATCACTTCTTACCTATAAGCTGAGCACATGTGGCATTGTGCTTGCAATATTTAACGGGCACGACAAAGGTACCTTAACTTGAGATACAAATTTCAATATAATGAGGTTCATTTGTAAAAGTGTTTGGCAATAAAAAAGGAAAATAACTATGCCTCAGCACTCTTTGCAATCAAACTGAGACTGACTTTTTTTTTTTTTAACCCTACTGATACTCACAGTGATGCGGCAGTATCGGCCAAAGCTGAACATGGAGTGTGCCGTAGGGCAGCAAGGCCAACACCATTAGGCAACTGACCGATGGTTATCTGCATTGAGCAAAGTTTTTGCTAAGTTAGACACCAAACAACAGTCCCAGAAACAACTCCACAGGCTCTTGAAGCCATAATATTCTTTACACCAATAAAGACTGGCAACTACTAATTAAGAAAAGTCCAAAGCTGGCAACTACTAATTAAGACTGAGGTCCGAATTTTTCAGCTGATGGTTAAATATTCGAGCACCTTGAACATTCGAACAATCACTGCAGTGTTTAAATTTGCTTCAACGAAATTGAAATCCTTCAAAATTTAACAATGATCAAACAGACTACACTTCACTGCACAAAAACTTCTTTCACTGCAAGGCATACCTGCGGTGCAATGAAACCACCAGTCCAGTGGGAAATTCTCGCTGTTATGAAGCCGCACTTCGAAATTAAATCATATGTATCACTTTCAGCAAAGTTTTTACCAACAAAAATATCGCTTTTAGCTCGATTAAATATTTTCTTAGCTTAAAAAGCTTCTTACAGGAGCTCGTGTGTGTCAAGTAAACTTTGAAACATAATGTATTTTGCTGCTTGTAACTTGCACCCTACTGCGCCTCAAATGCTACTTCTATTATGTTGCTTCCACTATTCTATGAAGCAGAAAAGTCGCATTCACACCAGCCTCGTTCCAATTCTTAAAAGTATGGAGAAAATCAGTTGGGTTATGCCAAAAACGTAACTTTTTTTATACCACGCTGTATTCAAACTATTTTATTCAAAATCTTTCCGCACACTCTCCATTCACTTCGAAACTCAAATTGACTATTTACCCATCTCTACATCTGATCTTAGATTATGAAAGGAAAGATAACTGATAGGAATGCTCATCATCATCAAGAACACAAGTTTACCAAGTAGATGCATTCAAGTACCTCTGCTAATGCCTTATGCAATTCCTCATACACGATGCCTCTCACCCCCTCACGGATGGCCGCTGAAAGCCACTGCATCATTTCGTCCTAAAAAAAAAGTGGGAGGGCGGGGGGGGGGGGAAGAGCAGTGTTTAACACACACAAAAATAGAGTCCAGGCTTGTCCTGTGCATGCAGCACAGTCGCTGTGAAAGCTGGAGCAATGGCATTGCTAGAGCCCTTTCTAAAATCTCCCAGGACGACTGCTACAACTACAGTTGGAAGGTACCCCACCATGACATAAATTATATCTCTGGGAAGGAGAGAAATACCCCACAGGAAGGTACCCGCTACACATCAATGACCCCAACTATGATATCCTAGCTCTTGGCTGTTTGGAAGATATGGCGGACAGGCTAGACCTCCCCATCTCAACGAGGCTACTAGCAGAGAGCTGGATATATAGACAGCTCAGATTGTTTCCACAGAGCCAAATAAATGTATTTTCTCTTTTTCTCTCTCTCATTGTGTGCAATAGCAGTTATGGTCACTGATACTGGTCGCACTGAACAATTATACCACCAAAATATTTCATTAAACCGTCGCTAGTCCCAGCATTTGTGCTCGTCAAAACTTTTCTTGTGCACGTGTCCATGGAGGCTGATTTCGTCGAATTTCCAAGCTACATAACAATATGCCCAACACCAGACACTTCCACCAAAAAACGGCTGTTGCTGTGAGCTTGTAGCAGAAGAAATATCAAGGGCGCAACCCACATTGACAGAAAAATGGAATGCGAAAGGATAGGGCGCCAATTTGTAACTAACTTGATTTTAAAAAAAGTTCTTTTTTCTATGCATGCAGACATGTGCCCAGTTACAGTGGTGTAGACTTTCGGTACTCCGCCTTTTACGTGGTTTTCAAGAAAAAAAAAAGCCAGTTGATGTTTAGCGCTTCCCGTGTGCACTGTTTTCTCTTCGCAGCTAGTTCTCTCTTTTCTTCCTGTTTGTGCTAAAAAAATATGATGTCTGGGATACAACACCAACTAGCCCACGAGGAAGTTTTATTGAACTAGTTTTCTATTCTAGGTCGACCCCCAACTTTGGATTTCAAATGAACATAAAATGGCTCAACCTACAATTGCATAAATACTCTACATTCCACATTTTACTGTAAACGGATGGTCATATTTTAGTGAGAATTACTTCATACTATTTCGAAGCATGTTATACTTCATAAATTACACTTCTGAGCATGTTATACTTCCTGCAATCATGCGAAAAATACTGATGAACCTACATAGGGTTAATGTGAATGAAATGCATAGAGTGCTTATAGGCCTGACTCGTACATAAAATTACTTTTCAGTTTAATTTAATGGCTGTGCTGTAAGATTCCAGCATGTAAAAAGTCAAGACCAGCAACTCACTTTCTTGAGTTCACAGCTTTCCACATCGCCACCACCGCCTGGAAACAGAAAAAAAGAGGAGGAAAGTTAATTTCAAATTTTTCTGTCTCTCGCTTCCTATAACCAGAATGTTACAAATTAACTCTAAATTATTTAAAACTATGTAGAGAAGGGGTCGTCAAACTTTTGAGGCAGAGAGCCGAGTTACTTGAAGCCAATACGGCGGAGGGCCGCATGACTAATTAGGAGAGGGTGTGCACAAAATTCGGTAAATTCACAATAACATAAAAAAGTGGGAACAGAAATCTAGTCCAGGGTTCGATGGAACACCTTCTGGCGAGAAACATGCATTTCTTGCAAACAATTTAATGCTCACCAAAGTTACAAAGAAAAAAAATTATGACATTTCGAGAGCCCTGACAGGTCTCTTGTTCACATGCAATGCATATAAAGGCGTGGCCCAACTTCTTTCGTCTGTATGCAAGAAGAGGTCCGGAGGGGTCTTGATGAAGAAGAGGAGAAGGAGGAATAAACTTTATTGTAAGAAACCAGCAGGTTTAGGTGGCCGGGCCTAAACCTCCCATGAGGGGACGTCAAGGGCTTGCCTTGACGCCGCCTCACGGGCGTGCTGGGTCGCCCAGGTTTGGTCGTCAAGAGCGGGGCTCTGCAGAGCCTCATGGAGCTTCGACGAAAGGGTCGTGGTGTTAGCGTGTCTGCACCGTGTTTGTACTGTCTGTACTGTGTCTGTGTTGGTAAATTGACAAAAATGTAAAGACTGGGAACAGAAATCTAATCCAGGGTTCAATGGAACACCGCCTAACGAGGGACGTGCATTTCTTGCAGACAACTGAATACTCATAATAGTAAACAATTGAAACGTCATAATTTTTTTGCAACCTTGGCAGGCATTCGTTTATTTGTAAGAAAAAAAGAATAGAGATTATGTTATCATGTGTATCTTTAGTCATATGTCACCAGTTTACAATACACAAACAAAGGTTACACGCAAAAAAAAATGCCAGAAGGCGCAGCACAGTCGCAGCAAAAGCTAAAACAGCAATCTTTCAGAGCCTTTCCTAAACACTCTTTAGGTAACTGCTACAAGCACACTTGCTGGGCACCCACTACGCCATGCATAATCACAACTTGTGGGTAGTAGGGAGGTATTCACTATGCTATCCTTTGTCATTCTTCCGATGAACATTATCGGATGAACACTTGCAAGGAATTTCGTGTCAATTGTTCGTGCAGTGGCTGGCGACGAGGAATTTCGCCTGATGTGGGTATGCTTGGCAGTTAACAAGTGATCAAAAACAAGCTTTCCTAATGAGTTGGAGCAGTGGACGACCCACTCGTTGCGTTATTCGCATTGTGCGATGCCTGGTTGTTCCTTTAGTGTCCTAAAACGCTTTATTACTCGTAATACCGCGATTCCTTTACCGAGATCAAGCCTGCCTGGAGCAAGTTTGCAAACAAGTCCCAAGCACCAGCGTGGCTCAGCGGTAAAATACTGGGCTGGCACGCTGCAAACCAGAGTTCAAGCCCTACTGTGTCGTTGGTGTTCTTTGTTCTTCAGAGTTGTTTTTTTTTTTTATTTTGTGCGATAGTGGTTACGGACACCGGTGGCGGCGGCAAACTACGGTGTTGCGCGTTACCTGTGTTGTGATCTCTTAACAGCTTTCGTTGTAAAAACCCATTTGAAGTCAAAAATACTATGTCGCCCTTCATATAGGGAGTGTCAAGAGAAGGGCAGGGTAGGCGACGTCATGCCAGAGGCGGCATGATACTACCACAAGCCGCATACCTCTGATCTAGAGAGATGCACTGATGGAGCTACCGCACTCATTTCTTCGGTAGAATGGTAAGACATATTATAGCCACTTTGTGCAGCCACTAGTAGGAAATGTAGATGCAAGAACATCCATCGACATCATACAACAAAAGGATGAAAAACCCTGGAAACATGAGGCGCTGCTGTAACCAATGTTACGAGTGGAATGGAATGGAATGAAAAAACTTGCTCCAGGCAGGCTTGATCTTGGTAAAGGAATCGCGGTAATACGAGTAATAAAGCGTTTAGGACACTAAAGGAACAACCAGGCATCGCACAATGCGAATAGCGTAACGAGTGGGTCGTCCAATGCTCCAACCCATTAGGAAAGCTTGTTCTTGATCACCTGTTACGAGTGGCCTTTTTTTTTTTAAGGCAGCAACATAATTAGACATGACAATTTATTGAAAGATTGGTTTCAGATCCTGTGTTCAAGAGTATTAATCTCTTAAAACCTCAATGTTCTGCCGAGCCTCACTGGACAACATGGGCAATTTCACCACTTGGAACATCTGAAGTTTATGACTCACTCACCAAGTGTACCATTAGAGTATTCTTCGTGGGGTGGGGATGTTTCGATTCGCCTGCTTCCGGGAATGTTGGAACATGCTGCTGGTCGCCCAGCTGAGGAATTGGATGAACCATAACTGATGGAGCCTTGAAACTCGAACATCCTAGAGGCAGCCGCAATGCTGCAGATAAAGTACACAGACTGTTAGTACCTATGAATGGCCTAGAAAAAAAAAATCCTCAAACACGAGGCTGTCACCGCATCATATATTTCGATCAACATTCTTGCGCTCTTCACAGCAACAGTTCCCGCCTTGTAGACCACATGTCAGAATGTTGGCTTCGGCGACGCCCTGTGTTCGAGGATTTTCGATATATTCAAGGCTTTCATCTTCCCCAAAATAGTGCATAAATAAGAGAGAGAGAAACAACTTTATTTCAGTGAAAAAAAAAAGTTCACAGAGGAATGGCGATCAGGCCGTGCCTTGCCGCCACCAAAGAACCATTGTTTATCTCAACCCAGAAGATGCTTCATAGCTTTATCGCTGTGTACTTAATATTTCGCAACGCTCAGTACAAACCAGAACCGTCATCTACCAAAAACAAAAAAAATGCCTTCTACAACCTCTTCATCAATATGTGGCAAGTGTAAAATAAAGACAGCAACAACTCTATTCTGACTATAGACTAAGCACTTTTTGCAACGTGCTTATAAATTATGTTGGTACAACAAAGTTATGTGCGATGCGACTTTCACTCTAATGAAATATAATTCTCAAAGCAGACCTAGAGCACGTGGAAAAACCAGGTGGTCAGCACACTTAGAGCTTAGTTTAAGTTTAACCTCCAAGTCCTGGCAACTGTTTCTCAACTTAACAGGTGCTTACCATGGCTTGGCAACGTCGACAAGAGCAGGATGTACCATGTTGTCCATGATGGTAAAGCCTAGTTCTTCAGAAAGTGAGCCGTGGGCATGTTCGACAACGGCGCAGGGTTGCAAGCCCAATGACGCAACATCAGAGTGGACGATGCCGGCATTGTCCAAAGAGGGGTACGCTGTCGTAAGGTGGCCGCATGGTTCCCGCACCTGTCTGACAGCAGTGTGCTGCCCCGTTGTCTGAACGCGGCTTTCGCAGCAGCTTCCAGTGTACACGCCGTCGTATGCAGAGGCGGAACGACATCTCTGGCAAGCGTAAAGTCGGCGTCTGAGCGACACAAGACTGTTGCCATTTGCGGACTCCCTGTTTCTCACATATTCAAGGACGGAAGAAAATATGTCTTCATTGCGTGTTACGTGCGGCCTGGCAAAGCATTCACCAGTCCACACTAAAGTTGCCAGCCAGAAAAGGTGCTCGGCTACAACTGCATCGACAAGGACGTCCGTCTGCTCCTCAAGAGCGGATTGCCTCAACAACTCGCAGGAATGCTCTATTTTTTTGCCATGGCAGTAAACGACATCAACTGGTACCAATACAATGGTGCCATCTTTGTGACACTTCACGTGTCCCATTGTTTCAGATTCAGCATGAAGGGTACCTGTGTAGCTCGACAGCTTTCTATGCGTAAAGAATGCCACGCTGACACACTGATCAAGGCTGCATGTGCATTTCTTCCTGGCATTAGTGAAAGGCATCTTTTTTTGTTTATCTCTTTTCATTGCAGCTGCAGTCGTGCTAGGTGCACTACAGACATTACTGGAGGCACTGTGTTAGTCTGTGTTGGCCATGGATACCTGGCACTTCTCTTGCTTGCTCAAAGAAAAGTGATGCTGCGCACTGATGTACAACTTGTTGCCAGCATCAGATGCCTCTGATGACGTTGCAGTGAGTTTCAGCGAGGTTTCAAGATTTTGGCTCCTCAATAGCGGTCTGGGAACTTCTCCGTAATTTTCGTGAACTACACTGTGCATGTTGCACAAAATTCTGGTCACTGAGGTCGCCTCCCACTTCTCTTTCTTTCTCGGATCATGGTTTCACTGCACGTTGAGGCATACCTGGTTACCAACGCGAAATACTTGACACATAGTCTCCGTGGGTCTTACCAACATCTCTGAAACGCTGCTCCTCGAAAAGAAGGCCCTCTATGCACCTTCGCTAGCTGCCAAAAATAATTATACCACTGTTGCGATCAAGTGAGTGAATGATGCCATTCTGGTCTGACAGCTGCTCATTGTTTGCATGAGGCACCGTTGAGGTGGAAGCTGCATTGCATGCAGGCTGACTGTCACCGTTGTTATGTTTCACATGTCTAGAGCATCGGAAGCAGTATGGTTTGGCACCACCATGGTGGGGCGCGAATTGTGCACAGGCTGTGGGGCAGCTTCAAGAAGTCTTACACGCACAGTGTCGAAAGTGGCTGTGCTGCGTGTCCCATTCTCTGCTTTCTCTACTATGTCCATGACAACGATGTCCCCTACCATCAGGCCAAGCCTGTTTGGCCCATCCAATCTTCCATTTTCTACATAGACTTTGTGCACAAAAACGACTGCTTTTCTGGGAAGTTGCACTTTGGCAAATCCATAGCTGGTCATCACCTGGGTCATGTGGCCCTTGACATTGTAGAAACAGGTAGTGGTATCTAGCTTCTTGAAGGCAGACCGTAGGTGCTTTTCTATCATTCCTGTAGATTTTTCACACTATTTTAAGCGAATGTGGACCTTGTCGTGAGCATCCACGAAAAGAACCGAGGGAGACTGCCGAACAACTGTCTCTACAATTTCTCTCGTTGTCGGGAATGGTCCACTAACACATGCTGGAAGGTTGACGAGCATCTCCACCAGTGTTGCAATAGGCACACCACCACTGCAGACTGCTGCTTTGATGTGTGCCAGTGAAGTCTGCAGGGTCTCATGGTCAAAGTCCATGTTCAGTGAAGCCAAATGCGCCCTGCATCAGTAGAGAAGTATTTGCATTAGTAAAAAAAAATATTTACATTTAGTACAGCTCTGTATAGTGACAACCACAGCAAATTGTTTGTTTTTCAGCATTGACAAATGCGAAATGTGCACCTTGCGACCAATTAATGACTCGAGTCCAGTGTGCAAAATGGGAAGGGAAGATGCAACGTACTGGCAAGTCTTGGTACTGCATGCATAGCGTCCGGAACAGTGTTGCATATATAAAATCACTCGCATTGTGTGCATGAGCAGGCATCATACGAACATTGTCTATGCAAAACAAAGCCTTTTTATGTACGCAATGTGTCATTACAGACGCTAGATGTGCAGTAATAAAACTTGCTGTTAGAGAGTTCTAGTGCCGAGGCCCCAAAGCAGCTTGCATACGTAAGTCCTTACAATCTCTTTATTTTCCGTCGGTGTGGCCGGAAGCATGGTTGTCAGCAGGATTTTCTTTTTGGGGGGGGGGGGGTGGAAATGTGAGTTGCATCGCTGCTGGACGAGGGGGAAAGCATGCACAGGTGAAGCTTGGGTGAGGGCAAGTGCAGGTGAGGCTTGAGAGAGGCAAGCACCTCTTTTGCAACCCCCTGCCCATGGCTGGAAGTACAAATTAATAAACACAATGGCATGTCTATGCTTGGCATCCCCAGCACTGAATTTCTATTATAGCAATGGGGCTGCCCAGCGGCTTGCGTATACAGGTCCTTGTATTCATTCGTATTCTTCGTGGGTGCAGTCAGCAGTACAATGAAATGCAAGCAACTGGGGGGGGGGGGGGGGGGTCGCCTGCACTAGAACTCTCCGTTAAGTAAATATCAGGTTCATAAAATGACACAAGAATTTAGCAGTGGCAAGGCACAGAAGATAATTCTGTCACTGATGTTCCCGAAATTTGGTTCTATAGCGATGCTAGTCGAGCGAGCGTTCAATGCCTCCGGGTAGACTTCGGGCCTCTGGCATAGAAGTCCGTGCCACCTGGGCTTGTGAGCGTCCCTCTTTTCACATCAGGCGCATGGCAATCATAAGGCATCCTCGAGGCCGAGAGCTGTGCTTGATTGGAACTGAATCACACATGGTGATCGGCATACAATGGTGCAATGTATCTTTGCAGCACTTCTTGCTGCGCACTTTTGACACTAGACATTCTTTTCTGGACAGAGTTTCTCGTTTACCACCCTAGTCGCTGGAATGCAGAGTCTGCGATGGCCCAACTGGTTTGCCCTTGCTGTCGACGCATCAAGGCTGGCGAGTTGTATGCAAACAGTCGATGGCTGCTGTTGCTTCTGTACAGCCAGCAGCATGAATTCACAGGTGCTGCTTGAGGACTTCTTGAAACTGCTTGGTGCAATATAGTGCTTTCTCCAGTACGAGGTTATGCTCAAACTGAAGTTTCGTCATCAACGTTTGGTCACGCATACAGATGACATGCTTGTCATGGATTAATTTGCGCTTTAAATCGTCGAAGTCACACCGCTCGGCTAAGGAATTCAGGGTTGTGATGAAGCCCGTTATAGGTTCACGTCTATCTTGTATGCAGCGATTAAAGAGGGCTCTCTCGTAGATGATGTTTTAAGAGCGGAGCTTAGTGGGCATTTCGTTGTGCTGGGTATGAGCAGTAATGATCATGACTGTGAACAAGCCGGTGTTCACTTGGTACTCAACTTCTGCTTCGTTTCCACAACACATGCGCAGATTTGTCAGGCTAAAATACAGAAACTATAATGAACCAGTCTGTTACGTGACTAATATCATATAACATCACCTAACAACTAGTCACAGGACTGAAATTGTATAACATCTCGCGAAGACTGGTCATGCACCTAAAAGTACCCTAACATCATGTAATAACAATTCACGTGACTAAAATCACGTAACGTCGCACAGCACCTAGTCAAGAGAAAATCGTGCAACATCGGGTAACAAGCTGCGTGACCAGAATCATGAAATATCGCATAACTACTCGCGTGTCTGAAAATCGCATATAATGAGCCAAAAGCTTTTCGAATCACAAAAATCACTAGTCATTTAGTCATGTGACCGAAGTGATTAACATCTAGTAATGGTCAGGTGACATGTCTATCCCATACTACTAGCAAAAACTTGGCATCTCTAGCAAAAGCTTGGCATTGCAAGGAAAACTTGGGTAGGTCAAACAGTAGCTCCGCTGATGATTCCAGCCTTGTGTCACTAATGCAAGCTGCGACGGTCAAAGGCTTCATAAGCGTGTGCAGGGTTCCCCGTCAGAGGGGAGGGAGGGGAGTTTGTCTTAAAGCTCCCCTTTTCGGTGACTAGGGGTGCCTCCCCCCCCCCCCCCCTTACTGCGCACGTCAATGAAAGATGGCCTTAACTTAATTACTACTTCGTGTTGGCGGTTGTCAGACAAAGTGCAACATTTTCAGCTTTGTCACCCATGATAAGTTAATTTGTCAGTCTGATGATGAAGACTACTGCCCGTTTGGAAACACTTTGCTTCCAGGCACTCCATGGTGCACTGTTTGGAGATGAAGCTTGAGTGGGTAGGATATGGCCTGGGTGGCTAGAATGGGGAGGTGTGATGAGCGGGCGCGCTTTTCGCTTGTCCAAGAGGGTCACTCAGCGCGCCGATGCCGCAAGGGGCGCTGATGGCAGCGGCGCGGGTAGGGAGCGGCGCACTTCCCTTCCCTATGTTTGCTGCAGGTGCGCTGGGATTTTCTTCGCAAGCATTGGCTACATTGCAAGTATGCCATCAGTCAGTGTTTGCGCTAGGTCCCTCTGAAATGCCCGAGGATGTCAACGGTAAAAGAGAAGACCTAGCGTTGGTGCTTTGTGCCTGGGTGCCGATAGATCATGCATCGTACACTGCTGAGCGAAGTGACTTCTGCCTTGTATAATATGTCGCAGGCTGCGTTGCAAAAAAGCGTATACTTAGCAATAATTGTGATTAGTGCAAGAACCCCTGTCTTGTCTCGAGAGAAAATGTGCCAGGAAATCTCCCAGCCCAGGCAAGCAAGCTGTGGGATCTGGGTGGACTTTTGTATCCGTCGAATTCCCTTTATACCCTCATGCTGAACCTTGGACAAAATCACTCGTTTCTTGAGCTCAGCACGTCTTCATGCCTAGTCGGCCATAGAGATGCTGAAGGGGATTGGCGAGACACAACAAATTGGCTGCCTAGAGCATGGTGCTCTCTTGACCAAAAGTGTGGTGCGATTTTATTGCCTCACTCGTGTCCACTTTTTTTTTTGAAAGGCATGAACCAAAAAGAAGACGAAAAGAAAGGGCGGAGAGTTAAGCCATGTGTACTCTAATGGCAGAGCATGAATCCCTTGGCATGCATGAAAATAAAGTTATGTTTTTGTTAAAAAAGTGTCTCCTCTATTTCTGCTGCTGGGGACAATTCTCGAGTCACAGGCTCCGTGGCATACATAAGTTTTTAGCAGTCTTACAGCGTTACTCATCTAAGTTAATGAGAAATTATAGGCTGATGAAACTTCTACGTTCGGAAACAGATATTTCTATTTTTCTATTTTATTTATTTTATTTTCACCAAAACATATACAATGGCGAAAAATGGGGAGACGGCAAAAAAGCTGCAGTTATGGCAGCTTGACTGAGCACCGTCCATGCTACGTCAGCAGTGACAGGGTAAAAACGAAATACAATAAAATAAAAAGCAAATATTATAAAGCAAGTAACAATACAAGCAGAAGGCAAAGTAAATGACAGGCGAAGGTATACAAACAAAAAGGAATATTTCATAAACACATGAGCACAGTAATCAGCAGAGTATGTATCATCGCTTTCGTACATAAGAAAGGTACACAATGAGGTTACACAAAATAAATAAATAAATAAAAATAAACGTACACAAAAAATGATGCAAAGCAACACAGAGCACAACACAAAGCAACACACCTATGCAAACAATACAAATCTACAAGAATAGTGTTTGCACATTGATATTGTTTAATTTGTCAAATTTCATGTCTTGCTTCTCGTATGAGTTGAGTATAGTAAGTAGCATGTGGCTTAGCCTTTGGGTACCGTAATTGGTGAGAGGTAACGGAATTTTCCACGGGGGTTTATATCGATGGAAGTAAATGGTTTGTGTATCTTCAAGATTGGCAAGTGTCATAAATGCGTCGAGTTTCCCTCTGTTTGCGCTAATATAGGATTTTAACAACCTGAATTTGTATATATCATTTGCCTTAACAATTTTATGTTTAACAAAGAGGTGTCCTGTGTGTTCAAGGTATGGTATGTTTTCTATTGCCCTTATCGCTCTTTTCTGAAGTATCTTCAGCCTATATAAATTTGTTGACGTAGTGTTTGCCCATACTAATGCGCAGTAGTTCAAGTGGGCATGGAAAAGAGCCTGATATAAGAGTCGCTTTACAGTAACGGGCAAAAGACGACAACGATTTAAAGTGCCAACCACACGTCTCAACTTTAAACTAATATGGTCTGTATGCTCATTCCAGGACATATATTTATTAAAAACTATTCCAAGCGTCTTAATTGATTTGGTCACGGCAATTTTGTAAGGGCCTAAGGTAACATAATTTGGTACATGCAGGGATATGCCGAAAGCTCGGAAAAGGACACATTTTGTTTTGATTTTTTTAACATTAAATTGTTCTTGGTAGACCAATCATGAAGCTTATAAAATGTGTTGGCCGCTAAAGCCTCGAGAGTACTGAAACCTTTCCAGTAAAAAATAATGTGCAGTCATCAGCATATATTATGAATTTACAATTTTCACCAATTCTGACTATATCATTTATGTAGTATAAAAACAATACAGGCCTCAGAATGCTACCTTCTGGTACCCCGGTTTTAATTGGTTGTGTACGCGATTTGAAGCCATTTAATTCAACATACTGAAACCGCGCACTCAGATATGACTGCATAAGTTTGAGTGATATTCCCCTAAATACATAGCATTCTAATTTATTTAGTAAAAGTTCATGAGATACACGATTAAAGGCTTTACTAAAGTCCAAGTATAATACAAGTGTCAGAAGTCTTTTTGATATTGCAAAGTATGATTTCTTTTTGTGCTAATAAGGCACTTTCTGTTGAAAATTTCTTTCTGGAACCATATTGGCATGCGGTTATTAGATTGTGCTTTCTCGAGAAACTGTCAATTCTATCGTTATACATTTTTTCAAGGCATTTCGAGAAAATTGGTAGTATAGATATTGGGCGATAATTGCTTAAGTTGTTTTTATCTCCAGACGTATATTGCAGTAACCTACGGTAGTTGCTTGTTGGTTGGAAAAATACCTGTTGATAACACTAAGTTGTACATATGTGCTAGCACTTCCGCTATTAGGTCTAATACATACTTTATTGGTCGATTTGTATGCCGTCAGACTCACAGCTCCGACTATTTTTTATTTTACCGAATAGCGTAATTACTTCAGATGTGGAAGTCGGTTTAAGAAAAAGTGTGTTTGATAAGTGAGTAATGTCAGTTGTTGTTCGTGCGCTCTGGCTGGCACTTTCTATTTTCACAAAGAAGTCATTAAATTTTTCAGCAAGTTCATTGCCATTTAATATACTTCTATCTATTTCAAGATTATCTATTTTCGTGGCAGGAGCTCCTCTGTTCAATACTTCATTTAACTTTTTCCACATGGTGTTACGTTGCTCGGTACGTTCTAGGTCAAAAATACGACTGTAATAGTCTCTTTTCGCGCTTTCTTTTTTTTTATTCAACTGATTTCTAAGAGCCTTGTATTCAACCCATAAGTCCGCATTACGTGTTTTGACGAACTGCTGGTAAAGTTTATTTTTATGGTTTATCTGACGCTTAATGTAGTTTGTTATCCGTGGCTTAAGCGATTTGCTCCACCTGTGATGTGCCTTGAGAGGAAATGATTCGAAGTAAAGTTCCTTGAATGTTGCAATAAAGTTGTTATATGAGTTCTTTGCATCTTCATCAGCCATTCTATTATTCCCATGTGTCTGCATGATGCGGCACCCAAAGTTCAATGCCAAGTGAGAATGTAAGCTGCGACTCGCACAAGATTATGCGTTCGCGGTGGAGCAGCAAAACGAGGCTCTTGTACCGGCGTTTCTGCTCGTGGGTGAAGGCAATTCACATGCTCTAAGTAATATGAAGCCTTCCAGGTAATTGCAACGTCTAGTAACACCCCTGCAGTTCTGCCATGAGTAACCGTAATATTACAAAATTCACAAAAGTTGGAGTCGGGTCTCGCTCATATGGCTTCTCGAGAATTGTTTTCAGAGGCGAGAAAGTATCTTAAGTATTGTCGTACATTGACTCAATAAAAAAGGTTTTCACCGAAAATAGGCGACCGCCATATAGCGTGAGAGCAGGCCTGTAGCCAGAATTTCTTTTTGGGGGGGGAGGGGGGGGCACTTGCTAAAAACTAGGCAAAAAAGGCCCCTAGCCTTGCCCCCTCCTCCCCCCCGGCTGCAGGCCTGCGCCTGACTGCGTGAGAGATTTCTGCGGAGAGCAGCGCGCGCTGATTCGCATGTCGCCTGCGCAAGGGTACTCGCGCCTCTGCGTGCAGCGCTCCAAGCGGCATCGGCGCGCTTTGGGGACCAGTTTCAGCGGCCGCTTTTCACACCTTCTCATTCTAGCCACCCTAATATGGCTGCGCTGTTTGCTTTCAGCTCCCTTTTCGGGCACGATTGATATTCACTGATGAGCACTGACTTGGCTCGCTGACTAACATGCGAGCACGTCGAATGTTGCAACTGAATAGCTTTGTACTAGGCGACTATTTCGAGCCCAGTACAAGTGACACAATAGCTGCGTATTTGTTGTGATCAGAGTTTAGCGAACCGTATTTTGAGCACACAATCGCATCGCAGAGCTTGCCTATATGTAGTTCCGCCGTTCTCTCGGCACAAGCGGAGGCGAAAGCGCTAGCACTCGGAAGAGCCGCGGCTCCAACACAATGAACCTCTTATGCACTCGCTCCTTGTTTCAAATGTGTTAACTCTCGCACACAACACGTCGCGACTAGCGGACACAACAACAAAAGAATCGAACATCGCACGAAACGTTTAAACGTGAGCAAATTCGACCAAGTGAGTTAGCCCACGGTGATACGGTGATGAGGACGCTAGGTGTGTTTTCGTGAACCATATCTTCAGCGCGGTAGCAGCATCGCACGACTCACCTTTTTCCCCGTTTTCGTAGAAACCGATGCCAGGAAACCGACGCAGCAGCGACGAGTGGCGCTGAATTCACTTCCAAAGAAAATTTAAAAATTCAAATCTCTTCTGTTCGTCGTACACTCTCTTGTTGTGCACGCGGGAAACGCGCAGATTGGTTGGTTGATTTTCAATTGCTGTCCTACCAGCCAACTGCGCCACAGAAGAACTACCAGTAGACTGCGCGCATGACAAAGCAGACGTAAGGTCCCTATATTGTTTCACCTAGGGACCTTAAGCAGACGTAAGGTCCCTAGATGAACCTTAAGCAGACGGAGCGCAACATGAGCCAGCGCTTCCTCTATTTAAACAAAGGAGGCGCTGCATGAGCGCAAGTTGGTGGTAAGTTGGCAAGAGTTGATGATGATGATCCTTGGAATATTGGCACCCGCTCGGAGGTATCGGCCAAGAGTCGAGCAGATCATACATATTAGATTTATGATAAATATTTTGTTTTTAGAAGAAGAGTTTAACGATTTGAGTACTCGGTACTCTACTATGGGAGGGCTGGCGCGCCCACAGCAACGGGTCTTCAGGGGCGAAGCTCCTCATAGCGGCACCCGTTCGTCCCTCGTGGCCGCATAGTATGTGTGTAACTAGTATTACATTTTGACCTTCAAGGTGGGGCCGGTGTGAGATTTCTTCTGTGCGTTGTTGAACAATGAAAGATAGTGCTCAATGTACATGCCAATGGCTGCTAATGGGGAATGAGAGACAGAAGAATTCGGCTTTTAGTTAACGCGCACGCTGCGAATTTTTTATTGTTCAACAACGCACGGAAGACAAGAAAGGGTTGCTACGTTATACTCGCTGGGCGTAACCTCCTATGTTCTTGTATGCAGCTTTTCTTCACTGCTGTTTGTGCAAAACATGGGCCTAAGCTGCACCTGCTAACGCGACGGCCAGTGCATTTTCTTTGATGGAACCCGGGGTGCACCATTTGATCGTTATTGTTCGTGAAATTTCGTGTGAAAGCTTATATTGTCTTCGAAAGTGGTTTGAAGTTTTTAAAATCAATATAGATTGATTGCTGTACCCCGTACTATCGATCTGCCACGTCCTTATTTGCTTGATGTCTTAGTTGCAGCATACTACGTTGTCAGGCCAGGCAAGTTGATGCTACCGAAACATTAAACCTGCAGCAGGGGTGCAGGCAGAATTTTTCTTTTCTGGAGGAGGGGGGGGGGGGGCAGGCAAGTGGTCATTTCGCGCTATCTATGCCACGGCGAAAAAATATTTCAAGGGGGCACGGGCCGGGTATGCCGACGCCTGGCTACGCTTCTGTACAAAGGAGTACGTTCGTTAAAGGCACGATTTTGTTGGTGTGCTATAAAATGTTCATTCTTGTCATGCGCAATGAATCGAGGCTTGCGTGAACGTAGTACGGTACGCGGCACCCATCACCGATAGGGTGTGAACTAACATTGAGTTAGAGAACTTTAGTGCCGCTATACTTCTAAATTGCTTGCGGGCGCACGCTGTCGCGTTCCTTTGTACTCACCGCCGTACCTTTGGAGAACACATAGAAACGCGCGTTCTCGAGTACGCAGGCCGCTTGGGCCCCAGCACTGAAGCTCTATTGCGAAGCCTCATATAAGGTCATGCATGTCCGATGAGCGTCTGGAAATTTCAGCGATATTCCCGGGTACGTCCAGTGTACGTACTGAAAAGGCTAGCTGCAGATCCGTCCCGTGTCCGAACATATGATTTTTGTCACCCATCGTCGTTCGACAAATCGACAATTTTATATGGCGCGAAAGGGTCCTACAAACGACCGTAGTGCAGCTGGCGGATTTCTGGGGATCTTTATCGGACGTACCTATGTCCAAAACAAGCATACCGATGGATGTCCACTGGATTCTTGTGGCCCATTGGCTCACAAGGGAAGGGATAAGGAGGGATTAAAAAAGAGAGAGAGGAGTAAAGATTGAGAGAAAAGTAGAAGTTTGGGGGCATAAGCGTGTGGAGGAGGGGGGAACCGAAAGTTCATCACAGCACCCACTCCTGTCACTGTATGGGTGCTGGCTTTGCGTCCCCCTACCACCCCACCCTTCGTGTGCACGACTATGATTTGGAGACAGAGAATTTCGTGGATGGGGCCTTAATCAGCGAGTGGTCGTCGAAGAGATGACTTTGTAGACGAGGCAACCATCAAGCACGAAATCCGCCAAGCGACAGAGAGCTCTAGGAAGCAGCACATAGCCCTCCAACTTGAAATTCAGGGGCCTAACTCCAACTCCTCCAAACTAGCTCTTTCCCATCACCGGCCACTGCGGCCCTGTATACGAACATTTCCCCTAACTGTTTGGCATACGATCAACTCGCCATGTTGCCTCATTTGATGTGGCGGTACACTGGCTTGCGCTTTTCAACAAGGAAGCATCAGGTCAACGAAATAGACTTCTTATAGGAAATCGCACCTCCACACCTTACGCAACAACTTCGGGCGGGCTAGAGAGCCTGCAAAGCGATCAGGTACCTTTGTCCGCGACCCCGGTACGGGTGCTGTCCTAGAGAAGCCCTTAGGAACCTTCTTCCCAGGATACAAATAACGTTCATCTGTCTGTCTGTCATTCTCCTGTTGCATGTGTGCCACAGTAACAGAGCGTATTAAATAGTGGTGGGGCCAATACAGACCCTTGGAGCCGTCTAGTTTGCTTGTGAAAGAAGACAAACAAGATTGAGAGCAATGAAATTATCTGCCATTTAAAAAGGAATAAACCCATGCAATTAAGTGATGTAGTAAACTTAAAAATGTTCCGTACTGTATATGCTTTTGAAATATACAGAGTTACTAAAGCAGTAACTCGTCTTATAACGAGCAAGTTGTATTCTACTTTCTAAGTCGACATGGGCACACCAGATGGAGCCTTCCATGCCTGAAGCCAATTTAACATGGGCTCAAGATTGTTTTCATTCGACCAATTGTCTATATGAATGTGTCAGATTCTCTCTATTAGTGTTACCAGATTCGATGTGAGCGATGTAGGCCTGATGTTATCTAATGTAAACCTAGCTTGTACCTTGTTTATTAAATAAATGATTTTTGCAATTTTCCAAATGAATGGTACGTATGAATTTCTAATAGAATGGTTATTGATTGATTGATATGTGGGTTTTAACGTCCCAAAACCACCATACGATTATGAGAGACGTCGTAGTGGAGGGCTCAGGAAATTTTGACCACCTAGGGTTCTTTAACGTGCACCCAAATCTGAGCACACGGGCCTACAACATTTCCGCCTCCATCAGAAATGCAGCCGCCGCAGCCGAGATTCGATTCCACGATCTGCGGGTCAGCAGCCTAGAATAGAATGGTTAACAATTGGCAGTAGGTCCTGGGGTAGAACTTTATGGATAATATTTATAACCGATGTAGTCGTGCCATAAGGACTGGGCACAGAATTGGGTCACGTCTTCCCTATTTGCGCCAATTGCGAAGCGGTGATCTCGTCGAAGTCTTCGTCTCTTTTCTCAAGAGACACCGAGACCCCCCCCCCAAGTAGCTAGAGAAAGCAGACGTGAAGCAACTTTCATGTCTTTTTGCAATAATTTCACGAAAACTAGACATTTCATTCGGCATTGAGAAACCACCGAATCAATGTTTACGTCTTTCTACACCTACGACTGGAATTGAGGCTGAAAAAATCTCCTAGTGGCATCTCAACAAAACATGGTTGGAAGCGTCGGGAGCTGTGCTTTGCCGTCAATCCAGCACATTTTAAATAGTTTTTAGGAGTTTCTATTACATCAAGCATTTGAGACTTATTGAAGTGTGACGTTATTGTAAGGCACAGGTAATGTTACCTTAGGCCTGCAAACTGAAAATAAAAATAAAAAGTAACTGCCAATTTGTTTACAATACATGTTGGTGGGCGAGTTTACACTCAGCAAAAAAGAAACGGTGCCCATAAGAATTGCACAAATACAATAAGCAGGCAGGAACTTTATTTGAAACAGGCTTGATGGTTTTGCTCTGGGTAGGCAACCATGGACTTGTAACCAGAGTGTGATGGTAAACTAGACTGTGGCTTCATTACCAAGGCTCCCAGTCAGGGTTCAGGATAGCCTGAACAATTAGCAGTTGTTTTCCCTTCATACTGCCAATATAAAGGTCACTGCAAGCTAATGTGTTAACACCACATTTAGGGCACTAGCTTCAAGAAGCAGAGCTGGATAAGAAAAAACTAGGACAACGCTTGAGCTCCATTTGCTAGCTAGACAAGCTTCTCAGTGGGCACCTAAGCAATGCCACAAGGAAGAGAAAATGTGTAACATTGGCAGTGTTCAACTATCTTAGAATGTCAACATAAAAATAAATGTAAGCTCCAACTACTCCGAGAAAGTTTGCATAAGTGGCTAACTTAACCACATTTACTAATTTAGGCGAGACTATCAAAATTCAGATTGGTGGTGTCCTTACACAGACACTTCTTGGTGCCCCTGGTTTCAGTAAAAAAAAATGTTACCTTTCTGCGCAATTTCTGCAAAGATTTTGGCATCTCTCTTTGTCAAATATAAAGTTTCAAGTAGCGACCACAAACTTGACCTGTACAATTGTAACCTAACCTAACCTAAATTATAACTGTGTGTAGTATTTGTGTTAGTAGCGAGAATGTACTTACGATTTCAATGGAAACCATGTAGTAAGACTCTCCCGCACGGATGAATTGGTTTTGAGGGCGGCGCTATTGGTTCCCAAGTTGTAACCGACTGCAGTACAAGTAAAGCTGTGGAGTGCCCAGTACGCTTTAATTCATAGTTCAGCGAATTGGGAGTATTCCTGTAAAACAAGATTCTCAATACTGTTGTGTTTAACTACCACTCCAACGACCAATTCACTGCCCCTGAACACACAGCGTGTCGCATAAACTCTTATTGGCACATGAATATGCTTAACACACTGGTACCAACATCTTTCACCTCAGAACTCTCAGAACTCGGACATCAATTCCTAGACAACACAGAGTACTTTTATTCAGCATACTTAGTATACTGTTAGCATATACTCACCTTGTACCCTTACTGACTGTTTAGAACAAAGCAATCAGAATAGTAATTTGCAGCTTGTATAGCAGCCATTCCAAACAGCTATTCTATGTCAATATGTACTTACAGTACAGTACAGTGGTAGAGTCTAACAATCTGGTTATCTAAAGGGCCACGCTCACCAGGCCCTATAACAAATTTTAGTTTGACTGTGGCGATTGTGTCCGATGGCGAGCATTATGCCACAAAAAAACTTTCAATAAGTTCAGTATAAGCCGAAAAAATTGGTATTTTGAAGCGACATGAAAGGATGATGCAAGGACAAACTCGAAACTCTTGCCACTTTCCCCGCGTAGCCTTCGCAAGCCAAATACCTTTGCTACCCGGACATCGGACCAAGAGGTCACGTGTGCTTGATGTGCCCAAATGAGCCAAACCCCTCGGCACGTGAGCGGCGGCATTTTGTTGACCAGCGCTAACCACGGGGACACAAGTGAGTATGAATATCGAAGACACATTTGCACCCGTGTCTCATTGAAATTCACAGGAAAAAAAAATGAAAAAGATGCACACATTCCCTAGGCATCTTTCAATACTTCTCTCGAGTTATATTCAGCTATTCAGGCAACAATTCACATAAACTACACATGTCATGCGAATTATTTTTGCCATGTTACGTGCTGCTGTTGGCCACGGCAAAGAGGACCAATATCGCACCACTACCGTCTACGAAGGGCAATTCCTATGTCAACGTCATGCCCTCATTCTCCAAACGCGCCCGCAAAGGGAAGGGAAAGCAGCGTTCATCTTGAAATTCGACCCATATCCGTGGCATGTAGCATTGCAATATTTGGCAGACGTGATCGTGCACACCCCATGTACGCTGTACGCATTGCGCTCTTTAGCTTGAAATTGTCAAACCTGGTGAGCAGCCCTTTAAGCAAATCAAAATAGATGGCCCATTTCATCATCCCATCTCCTTCACTTCTAAACACCAACATTAGATATTCTTTGCACAAAAACTTCATGCCGAAAATTCGAACTAAAGGTAATGCATTTTCTATATTGAATTGAATCAAAATCAATGACCCTTAGCTCATTTATCAAAGAATTAGTTTCTTACATATCTCCTAAAGCATACTGCTGAACTTCTTGATCTCTATGCGTAGTATTGTAATTTTTTTCCTCCCCATCCATTAATTTTTTCTCATGCTTACGACTATGTTCAGGAAGTCCCAATTCAGTCTCAGACCGAGTAGTTTTTCATAACACACGGCCGCGATAGTGCAAACTGAGCACTATGACATTACATTCATATGTGTAGCATTTTTATCAAATTGATTAAAGCAGTACTAATACAAAAATCATTCAGCCATAGACACTGACATTACACTCAGAAGTGTAGCATTTTCTCAGTGTCTACAGCTGAGTGTTTTTTTGTACTAGTACTGCTTTAACCAAGTTGGCGAAAATGAGCCAACCTAACATCTAATGCATAATAGGGTATAATCTAGACAATATTGGTAGAATTACAGATTCACAGCCAATGGGCTTTTCTCTAGCATTCAAGCTATCGTTCTACAAGCTATAATAAGTATCCTGCATAATTTTGCACCTCTTCTCATAGAGAAAAAAATAAGTTGGCACCCAAGAGACCACAAAAGAGAAAATGCGTGCAGTCAATAGAACTCCACAAAACAAACGCTTTATTTTTTTTCTTGCTTTGTCTCTTCTCACTATGACCACCTTCATGAATTCTGAAAAATAACAATAATACATTCAGCCAGTTCCACACCATGAAAATTATCATCCTGATCGTCTAGCGTCACTGTCTTTTTCTACATTTTATTCACTCCCCCTATCATTACAAAATAGAATTTTTTGCTCTCTTTATATAACTTTCATGCTGATTTCAAATATGTAATTGGTTTTGTTGTAAGTTGCGCAGTTTTCGTTTTGTGCCATGACTAAATAATATGGTTCGCATCTTTTTATGCCATTAAACTCTATACAAATAACTATCAAGAAAGTGCATATAAGACATTTTAATGGATAAGAATAATTGTAATGTCAGAATTCCTAGAATTCTCCACCAATACTAATGATTTTCTGTAGCTTCGTAATAATTATGGTTTAAAGTAGAAATTTGCACCCTTCATGTGTTAAGAGATATGCGGGCAAAATTTCATCGTGATTTAGCAATCAGAAGTACCAAAATTATCATGTCTCATTTCAAGCAGTTGCTCAAAAACGGATCTTGAGAAAAATGCATTTAAAAGGTATAGCTCACAGCTCATCTATGGCGCAAAGATATGTAATTTCTTCCATCATGAGAGCTTGGTAATCATATTTATAGCATGTGGCTTTAGTGAACCCCTCATGCGAAATGCCATGGCAAGCAGCCAGGTGACAATATCCAGTGGACTCTAGACTCGCCCTTGGATCTTCCAGCCTTGAGACACTGTGCCAGTTTGGCTTCTCTGGCTACTCCTAAGTATACCAGTATCTTATCTCCTAAGATGAAAATGTGCCTCTTTACCTCTACGCTATGGGTCTAGCAAGCCAAGCCGGCGGATGTCATCTTCCGACAGCTCTTCGCCCTCCACCAACGAATCGTCAAACGCAATGCCGAAGTCCTGCACGTCTTTCTGGTTACTTCCATGTCCCTGAAACGGGCTCACGTCCTGCCGCATCTCGAAGCTGGACGGCTGCCCTCCACCAAGCCATGTCTGCTGCGACACCCGAGCAGGAGAAGAAGCTGCGGCGACACCAGGCTGCTGGGGCACATTCGAAAAGTGCCAAGAGGAATGGATTGCCGCTACAGGTGATTCTGCTAGCACAACAGAAGTGGCATTTATGTTGGAACTGGCCTGTGGATGTCCTTCAAACTGGCTCGTGGACGCGCACCAGGAGGCACCTGGCTGATGCAAAATGTTCGATGTCTGCCGAGCAGAAGCGATGCTCACTGGCTCTGGCTTCCGTTCCACCAGAGCGGATGATGGAGGGATGTGGAACCCAGGTGGCGGTTTAACTTCCCGTTTCCGCACAGCCGCATCCAAGAATGTCTCTAATGGCCGCGAAGAGGCCGCAGCAACATCTGGCTTTTGCGATACGTTTGGACAGGACCCCGAGCGTGGTTGCCATTCGGTAGTCCCCACTGCAGTACCGTCGTCGCCCTGACCTTGCGATGTTGGAGCGTTTTCTGAGACCTGTTTTTGCCAGTCTTGCAAAGCATCTTTGATCTCTGCACAGATCTGGGCCCAGACCTCTTCTTTCGTCATTTCCACAATGCGCTTGTACATTTCCTCCTGGATAGGCATATCAAAATGTGCAGCATGTAGGTGCTGCTACACGCAACAAGGTTCTGTATTGTTCGAACTAACACACAATTATAAGGCGATCGCATGAGTAGTAGAGCCCAGCGGCCGTTCTTGTGACCGATCTCCTTCCTGCACAGATCATGCTGGCTATCTCGTATTAGTGCATGGACATAGACATAGCATGCACATTGCGTAGTTCCTCCCAAAGTACATACACTTTATGTGTCACCAGAGACACACAGGAACTATTTTTACATCGTACATATGTGCAGTTATTAGCAGTATTATATCGTGTAGACTAAGTAGGTGCTTAAGGCACCTATTTAGGTTTGGACACCATGCATGCATAGATGCTCATAGTGCTGGCGTATAGTGCCTTTGCACAGCCAAATGCGATTGAGGGTTCGACTTCAGTTTGCAGTAGCAACAATCTAATAGGAGTGAAACGCAACAAAAGTCTACAAAGTTAAGAGTATTTGGATCCCCAAGTAAGAAACACACCTAAGCATGAGGTCTTAAACAGTCCTTGACCTTCCATTCACAATGTCCACATTCGTACTTCAAAACCCGAAGCCTGTGACTGACCTAGTTGAAACTGCCTTGTGAATTTAGGTAGTTCATTCCCTTGCAATTAATTTGACTCACTAGAAAAGGCAGGAACCATTTTACAACCTGCATTGGTGTCGAATGGGTGCAGTGCAATCTGCAGCAACTCAATAGAAAAAAAAATTGGGGGCAGCTACAGAGGACTGAAAAAACAGCAGAGCTGGTGACCTTTTGCTCTGTACCTTCAGTTCTCATTCCAACCACCTTGCCAAACCAGACATGGCTATTGCCGTCCCCTTTACTCTCACTTCAGTTTCTCACCCTGTGCTTATGCTATAATAGCTATGCTGTTCTCCTCTCCCCTCCCCTGAGCCACGCATCTCCCACCACTTACTATATTATACTATACATGGCTACATGTTTTACTCTCTCCCGTTTTCCCTTATTGCCCCCACTTCACTTTCGATTTCCCTTGATATACTACTATATTAATGACTACTCTATGCTGTAAGTATCCTAGCGATGCTATAATCCTTACTTTTTTCTACCCCTCACTATGCTGTAATTTATAGTATACCCTGGGTGAAATTGCGGAACGATTATATTCCTAGCTTTTTCTATGCTTTTTGCCACCGTTGGCCATCCGCAGTTGGTCAGAGCGATGCTTCGACCAATCGCTGATTATTGATATGCTACGACCAATCGCAGACTGCTAATGGCGGCGAAAAGCATGCATAGAAAAGGAGTAGAATCGTGCCGCAATCACACCCCCTCTCATTGTTCCGTTTGCGCCGCATCACTGTTCTTCACCTTCACTTCCATTTCCCATCCCCTTATTAAACTATATTTACAAGGTTATGCAATGCTTTACCCTTCCCTACTGCTTTCCTTGCCTCTCCCTCTCCTATCACTCATTACCCTCACTGCCCTTTCCCAAACCAGTGCTGTCCTGTACAATCCATGGCTATGATATGCTAGAAGCTTCTCAACACACATTCGCTTACTATTAAGCATACACGCCCAGGTATGTTCAGCTTTGCACCACAGAAGCGTGTGTCTCTGACACATCTGAACATCGATCGCTTTCACTCAGCCGATCTGCTCTGATGATGTCGACCGTACACAGTCGTCGGTGCTCCCGCTGCCACGTTCGCACGGTTGAGCGCTGCCTGTTCTAAATTGCCGCTTTTAGGTGGCTATGGGTGTACAATCGGCAACTTTCTCCTGTAGGTTCCTTTGCACCAAGCTTAAACAGCTCCACTATTAAAATGTTAAAATGAATATAGTATTGGACACATTTTTCAATAGTCAATCATTATTTCTAAATGAAGGGTACGTTCCATTCCGAGAGAACGTGCAGTAAACACCCAATAGATGTCATGAAAATAGTAGATGGGAAAGAAGCACAAAAGTGTGTTGCATACTCACATTGAAAGGAAAATTTCCTTGTCTGGCTTTACCGTCACCTGCAAAAAACAACTGCATTTTAGCATGGATTTTCTGACATTCGCAGGCAATAAGCCAGTTGAAGACCCTCCTTACTTGATGTCAGTTCTGGCAGATGTCTTGTATCTGTAGAATGGGGCTCAGAGGTACGAGAAGGGGCCACTTTCATCTGCAAGGAGGTGTCCGCAGTTTGTGATGCCACCCGTAGAGATTCCCGGTACGCTTCCATTTGTAAGTTGCTATTGTCAGTTAGAGACATTGACTGTGGGAGTGGCGAATAGGCTTTTGGTTGCACATGTGTGCTGGTGCGTGAAGGCAACAGTGTACGTGTTTGGTTCACATCCTTCTGTGGGCAGATGTTCACCTGTGACATCACCTGTGGAGCTTGCTGGTAAGCTCCAGTTTGAGGCTGGATACCGATGCACGGATGGGAACGTGTCGGTGGCTGGCACGCATCCTCTTGGTGTATGTTCACCTGCGGTGACTGCCTGTACATTTCCATCGACTTGTGATGGTTGCCCACAGCTGGGCCCCTCTGAGCATCCTTGAACAGGTTGTTGAGCTCCAGCGTAGAGCTGCAGTCAGAATGGGCAAAAGGTGCAAGGGTCACAATGGCAGGCACAGTTGTCACTGACAACTTAGCAAGATTGGCAGTCTTTTGGTGTACACTCACAGTTAGGTGAAGAAAAACAAACAATATAAGTGATTGAAGAACTCAGGACAAGCGTTTAAGTGCAGATTTATGTATATTGGTCCATGTATACATCTCTGTTTATCAGTTAGTGTGACAGTACTAGTGAGAACCCTTCAGTTACATAAGAACTTTTAGATGCGAAGCAGCTCTTTGACTAGCCCGTGTAACACTGTCCGCCCGTGTCTCCGGGTCAACACGCTCCCCTCGCTGCAGTTGCTGGAGCGATGCCAAATAGGTCAAGTTGCAGCTGCGCATTGACGTCACTCTCTCCCTTACCCGAAGCAGCTGCTAGCTCCTCTGCCAGCTCGCAACACACTTCTCCCTCGCTTCACCCTCTCCACTACTCGACCGCATGTCGAGTGGAAACACTGGACAGACTTAGTTCTGCGTCCGCAGCAGCCATACGGACGCAGCCTGCCATTGCAAATGGCTAGCAGGCTGTGTCCGTACGGGTTCTTCGGACGCTTGACTATATCCGTCTACTCTTTCGACTCATTTATCTGCAATGAAACTTACACGAAACCCAACCCACCTCCCGTGTCTTTGTGTTTGAATACACGTTTACTCGAGTAAACGCTACCAATATTCGCTTCAAATCATTCTTCTAGCACCCGCGGCGACGCCTGTTTCAACGGGGTAAACACTGTGTGCACCGCTGCTGCTTCCCATTTCATCGGAGTTCCCTTCGGAAAGATGGTCCACAATTTTTTAAGCATCCTTTAATTGATCTTTCCTTCTGCTTTCCCAACCATGAAACACCAGGCGTTAACATCAACTAACTCTTGCTGCAACACTGAAGTGCTACACTTTTTTTTAAATGCATATCACAAAACTCTAGGAGGCAAAAATTAATCCAGAGCCCAAACTACTCTGCTAATTCGTAAACAGGTGTTGTGTTTCGCTGCTAGTGATTATTAGCTATATCTGAGCGCTTTGTAATGGGTGGACTTTCAAAACACCTACTCGTTCAAGTCGCATCTTTTGATGCCTGGTGCGATATTATGCTTCTGTCACGCCGTATTGTGGCTCTGTAGTAGAACGCCTGCTTGCCATACAGACGACCTGGGTTTGGTCCTCACTTGGAACTGAAAATTTCTAAAAATTTTTATTCATTTTATTTGCAGCTTTCTCGGTTTATTGGTCATAGACAAGCTTTTTTGCTCATAACCAATGACGCAGACGCCAATGCTGGAATTTTCGCAAAACAAGCTCTTCCATGCTATGGAATTAGAATTCAGAGGTTAAATATCTGTCTAGTTAGTATTGGTTCACAATTGCTGAAGCACAAAATACAAAGACAATATAGAGAAATGAAATTGATTGATATGTGGAGTTTAACACCCCCGAAACCACCATATGATTATGAAAGACGCCGCAGTGGAGGGCTCCAGAAATTTCGACCACCTGGGGTTATTTAACGTGTACCCAAATCTGAGCACACAGGCCTACAGCATTTTCGGCTCCATCAAAAATGCAGCCGCTGCCGCCGCCGGGATTCCGACCCACGACCTGCGGGTCGGCAGCCGGGTACTTTAGCCATTAGACCACCACGGCAGTGCTAGACAAAATCACAGAATGAAGAGCCGAATGGTGAAAAAGGCGCTTTCATACAAACACGAAGCTCGTGCATGCTTGCTAATGACACGTTGCGACACTTACACGTCCAAACACACCGGCCCTGCACAAGCGAAGTGAAATGCCGGAGAGATAATAAACTTCCGTCAAGCAGGACGAGTACTTGTAGACATACGAAAAATTTTGATAAATAATTGGCAATGAACTTGTTCGTAAATATATACGACTGGTTTTCATTATTTCATGCCGGTGTTTTTTGTTTAGCCACAAGAGGTACGACAAGCATGTGGGGTGATGGTGAGCCTTGCGCTTGGTTGAGCGAGTAAATGTTCAACAAAAAAGAAGGTCAGTGGCCCAATCAGGAAAAAAAAAGAGAGAGGCTCTAAAGCCAAAAGCAAGAACTAACCTAGAACTCTCCTAGAGCTAGCCTAGAATGCTAAAAGTTATTTTATGCTAAACAAACCCCCGTATTCAGAAACACTGCTTGACTTGAACTTGACGTGTCACCAACTCCAATGCAGCACAAATGCATTTCGAACACGCTGTCTTTAGGCAGCACAAACGCACAGACGCATTTCAAACGCACTGAATTGAAAGCGGTTTCAAGTGAAATTCAAGTCGAGGAGCATTTATGAATAAGGGGGTAACTCTTGTTATGTTACTTTTTTGCCACAAGCAAGCAGCGACTAGAACCAGTTTTCTGCCTTCCTTGCTGAAATCAAAGCACCTGCTGCATTCGAAGTTGAAATTATTATATAGTCAGATGAACTTCTTTGATCTAGCGGATAACTCGGCAGCTTCATCGACATCTGACAGTATTCGCGTTGTAGCATGTATGATAGGAGATTCAAGCATGCCTTTGCAAGTCTTTGATAAAAGTGTTGCTGGACCCGCGGCCGCAGAGCTGCTGCCTGAATTCCTCCTCGGTTAGCCGCGGCGCTCCCTTTGGTTTTGGGCCCAGCCAGGCCACATCACAGTGGACAAAATCCTCCCCGCCCACTCGGCCCACCATGTAGTCTACGTTGATTATAGCCCCTTTGCGCAGCACTCGTGTCAAATTGTTCAAATACGGCCGTCCCTCATTGTAGAAGTTGTCCACGGTAATCGTCAACTCCCGGACACTTGGGCCTTCCCGGACTTCCACGATGGCAGCAGATAAATCGACCTCCATCACCGTGCCCTTCAGGCTCACAAAGCTGTAGACCTTGGGCTCCTTAGCTGAAGGATGACCTCCGGCGTCCATGGCGGTCAAGGAAGCCTGCGAAACGTGCAAGTTTAGTCTCATGCATAGACCAGAGGTTGAAAACAAGAATGCAGACAGTAACAAGAAAACCGATTTTTTTTTTCTTCAACTGCTAAGCTGGCATTTCACAGTACAAGAAGCGCTCTCTAGCTGTGACAGCATGCTTGGAGAATCTGAAAAGATGCGAAAAAAAATATAGGCGGCAAAGTCTTCAGATTGTTACGCTGCGTCACCCTGACATCACAGATTCAGACGACGTCTGTCATAGCAAACATTTCAATGTCTTGTTTTTTCTACTTTGGCCACATAATTAAATTCATGATAGTTTACCGAAACTTGGGGTGAGATTCATTTTCACATTCTAGGTGTGACAATTTTCGGGAAACTGTCACAGAGTCAATGTGGCCCAAATATGACAGTATGACAGAAGTAAGACATTGATGCCTGTTCTCTATCGTATTGTTATGATGAACTTTTTATAAATGAAATTAGCTCTAACCTCTATCTAAATGTTCCAGTTGACGCTCGACAAAGTAGCACACCAGTCACTATTTGCTTTTTTCACTTAATCGTTTTGTTTTAGACTGGATTCGTGCTTTTTCAACGAATAGGATGCAGTTTGTTTCTGCTAATAATCGTTTTCTAGCAGAAGCCCTGTTCGGTCCGGAGTACCCCAACGCCCAGTCACTGGACCCCTCCTTTTTCTAATATATATTGCCGATCTCAAAACCCACATCCCATGTAACGTGCGGGGGTTAGCAGACAATGGTGTCATTTACTGTCACAATCTATAACACAGAACGTCTACCAGAGTATGTCTACCAGAGTACGTGCTGTGAAACGCAGATTTTCTGTCAAAGCATGCAGTATCTTGGCATCTTCAGCAACTTTTCTTCATCCTCACATCACAAGCATCATTACCAAAACTAATCGCACATTAGAACATTTTCGAAAACGCTTGCGTCTTGCCCCCTCAACCGTTAAACTACTAGCTTATCCAACATGCGTACGGCCCAAATTGGAATACACATGCTCTGCTTGGGGCCCACATCAAACTAACTAACCTTTCTAAACCATTTGACGTAGTACGAAGACGCAGCTCGCTACTTTAAAGATGCCTCACACTAGCTAGTGTTACAAAACATATCTCAAGCACATCTTGATAACCTGGAACTATGATGCCTTAGGGGTTACGTTGTGCCCTTTTCTCAAGTTTTATTGTTGCTCTCTTAGTACTTCAATCTTGCCTGACAACCACAGCAGCCTGTACCACCAGTACAGCCTGCTGTGTACCTACGCTCTTCTTTTATAAAGACTGCAAGGGACCGGAATGCACTTTTTAGGCACAGCGAGAGACTGAAGAAGATGGAAGAGTACAGAAGTGAAGCAGCACAGATGCGCCCTGTTCCCAAACATGCTGCCTTGTCAACTAATGCAATCTTTCAGTACTATTGAAATGCACCACCCCATTCTACATGGTACTTACTCTACTCCGACCTGCATACCTTCAAGTGTTCCACTGAATCATAGTCATTAAATTTATTAACAGCCCAGTCCTCGTGTGAAACAGCATGCTGAATTAGTTGAGGCATTAGTAAATAAATAAACATAAGAGGTACAGATATTCTCTCGTGAATTTATAGAGAAAACTTTATAGGTATGTTTTTCTGCATAATATTGGACCCGAGAGAGAGAAAACTGCTACAGGTCTCTCAGAGAATGATCTCTCAGTTTAAGCTGACTTACTGTTTCCCTCTATCGTCTATTTTTTTTTTATTAATGTATATAAGGAGAAATGTATATAAGGAGAAATTGGCGCCAATGCATGGCGCCTGCTACTCCTCTGCTTGTAAAACAGTCCTCTCATATTAGCAAGCAAACACAAGGCTATACAACACCCACGCACAAAGTCAAAGTTCTTCAATACGAAAATTTGTCCACGCAGCACAGAAGCACGGAATTGAAATGTTCATACAAAGAATTAAAGTTCACTAAAATTTTGTCAATGGTGACCACGTCTCTCAGAAATAATCTATTAAATGCTGCGCTAAAACTTCAACAACAATAAGGTTTTCACAAAAAAATTTCCTTCCAATATGAAAACAAGAATATTGTAGCAAAACATACCAATTAACAATAACATGAACACATTTTTTTCCAATTTAGTACTTTTGCAATGCTACAGATTCCTTCGGAAATTCAACTACACATGCACGAGTGCTTTATTAATTGGCCGAAGATCTTCGCTATTGAAGAGGGCTGCTTATTCGAAGAATTCAGTTTTTGTAGAAGATTCTTTCCAGGTGCATCATATTTGTTTACAGCGTAGAAGAATGTGCTCTACGTCTTCTTCAGATTATCCACATGAGCAGTGTCACCTGTTATTTTATTATTTCGCACAGGAAGCCCTTGTTGATGTATCACTCATCTGTAGAGGCAGCAAAGATATATTATTCTCCTAGTGTGCTTCTAGTGCCATGCAATCAGCTGCATCGTTTCCTATGATTTCATAGTGGCATGGTACTCACTGGAACAATATGCTGTGGCTTAAATCTTTCACTATAGTGAAAGTTTTCATAAGCCAGCACACTAGCTTTAATGCCTAACCTTATTGCCACAAACTAATGATTGGCAGTAGACATGTGAAGCATCAAGCAGAGTACTGCATAAAGCTCTGCAGAGTCGTCGTGAGATGGCTGAGTGTTAGAAGCTTTTTTTTTCCTCTTGATATGCGAAATGCAGAATGCAAACATAAAACTCCGATTCAGACATGATCCATCGCCATACACATGAATACAGTCATCCCTGTAAATGAAAAAAAAAGGGAACCAAAAAATGCCCGATATAATCGCGGTGAGAAAGAAACAGCCGCATTGTTCGACACGTATTGAAATGCAATGCCACTGGTCTAAAAGGGAATTGTGTATTTATCAGGCTAATGGCATTACCTTTTGACACAAAGCAGACAGTGCGACTGTTGCTTCCTCACCAATATTATATGTTCTTAACACGCATCATTCTTTTGTTTCGTTTTCATTTTCCTGTATATATTTTCCCTTGCAATAATGCACACAGTTGTTTGTCAACACTTTTGTTGCATGCTTGTTCCCCCTCTGTCCTGTTTCATCAGTGATTTTTCATCAATGTATAGAGTACCAAATGGCCCTTCAAGACACCCTTCCATGATATATGATTGCAGTAGCAACTTCTGTAAACAATTCTACTTTTAAAATGTCTGAAGTGCGGCGACCAGAAGGTCAAAGGCGATACAGTGCGGTCACTTACGATTCCAGTGACTGACGGCCACTTGGGTGCTTCTAGATCCTGTAAGCTTCTGGATCCTCCTTGCTGTCCACTGCACAGAAAAATGTTGCCACCAAATAGAATTGGCAAAGGTTTAACTATTGTAAGCCTAGTTGCAGCGAACAAAGGTTATGTTTAGCCTTGTTTTGCAAGGACCACTCGGAGCTCAAAATTTAGTAGTGGCATTGGAGTCTACAGCCACCTCTAGAGGACTTTCACACATGTGATAACGAAGATGTGTGCAACTCCTATGCCCCTGCTTGTCTTGCCCTTTTGTTTGCCGAGTGGCGTTCTTCGGCTCGTCTCTCCAAGACTCCCTTTTCACTGTGCAATGAGAAGAGCAGGCATCGCGTGCACCCGCTAGCAGCCAAATGGGTTCTTATTAAACACAACTGTGTCAGTTGCTCATGACGTCACTTAATGGGACAGGTGACATCACAAAGGCTGCTGGGGATAGCAGAAACAATGAAGTTACGTAGTTGCGTGGTACCGAATTGGTGAGGTTCCAAGCAAGCACAGCGAGCAAATTGCATGGCACAACGTCACGCCTGCCACGCCTGGGCTTCAATGTGTAAAGCCCATTGCAAGGCAATGAATGACCTTGATAGACATGGCATAGTAGAACGTGTGCTCTAAAAATAAAACTGGTGCTCGAAATCTGAGCACAGACTGCGTTCTCGACCCTTCCATCACACCTGCTTTAACAAAGTGATTAAGTGCCCACATTTCCTTTACCTGCGCAATAACATTCCACAGCAAACTACCGATACAAACATTTAAAAAAGAAAGCTCAGCAAGGCAGCCATCACATATCTCCCACTTTCTCAATCACCATTTTTTGCAGTGCTCAAAAACATGACCTTTGAGATCTAATTTTGTTACGGGTCATATTCACGCCAGTGATTCTTGAGGTCGCGGAATCAAGGCAGTTGTCGAAGACCGAACAACTTTTACCTGGCAATAAAGCGAATGCCAAACTGCACAGTGCTACTACTAATGCACAAAGCTAATGCACGTAGCATGGCATTTGCGGCAGCGTTTTCTACCTGAAAATTGGGAATAACTATTTCCTGCATAAAGCTCATGTAGACATGATACAGTGGACAGCCGTGAGATGTTTATAATTGTTTTACTTTATACGAAATGTTCAAAGCCACACCGTTTCAGCAGATGCATTGAACCATTTAACAACTTACCCCATAACGTCGGCGAGCCTTTCAGCGCTTGCCCTGCCCTTCAACATCAGGCTGAACTCTGTGGGACTGATGAGCCGATTGCACATGGGCCGGTCACCTTGCCACACGACGCGGCAGCACACCTCGTCCTTGCCGCCGACGGTGCAGACCAGGTAATCTACTTGGACGACGTCACCCTCCTGAAGGACACTCTTGAACTGACCCACGCGGGGCACCCTGTTCTTGTGGAAAGTTAAAAACTCGATGTTCCTGCACCCCTCGGGCTCCTGAACCTCGCATATGGCACGGTTGTCGTCGACGACCTTCAGGATGCCCTTGCTGTTTGGGTAGACTGCCACGTTATGCTCCGCATTGGCACAAAACTTGGTCGGTGCTTCAACATTGTCAGTACCTTTACAAGGGACTGCAGGCATATCTGCCAGGGCAAGGGGGAGGGCACTGCGAAATGCACACTCGCTCTGATCGACAAGTGGATGCAGAGGCCGATCACCAGTCCACATGAGCGTGGCCACCCACTTGTCCTGTTCTGCTTCTACTGCATCCACGAACACCTCGACTTCGTCCTGGAGTGAACAGTCCTTCATCAGCTCAACGAATGACTTGAGCTTCTTCCCACCACAGTACGCCACGTCGACCACCACTCGTACAATGATGTTCTGGTCGAAGGCCGCGACAAGGCCCGTGTTTTTTGAGTTCGGGTAGAACGCACCCCTGATGCCCGACAACTTTTTACGTGCAGAGAACTCTTTTGTTTTAATGGAGCGCTCCGCTATTTCACTGTACGACAGAAAAGCCTCATCCCCACTGTCGCTCGCTTGCCCGGACTGATCACACGGAGCCTTCGTGATGTTAGTGGCCAACCACTTGGCGATGGTGGACGGCTTGGGATTTGAACGAATGTCAAACTGCACCTTGCTTCCAACCTTAAAGATGTCATCCAAGTTCTTCCTAGGCTTGAGCAAGGATCTGTGCACATCGTGAATGTAAAAAGCAGCGCACTGTTTATTGTCCTGTCCAAACACAATGAACCCGTGGCTCGGGTTCACTGCTTGGATTGTGCCGATACGCCCATAAATCACGCCACTCTCAGCTTCCCTGGGCATCCGACTTGGCGCAGGGTTCTGTTGCATCTTTTTCAGTGCTTGTATACGGGTTGCCTGATATTTCGCCCTGTGTCCTGGTGGGCTTCTCACAGCGTCTATTAAGACACGGTCACCTACCTTAAGCCAAGACTTCGTCAAGTCGTTGTGTCTGTTCCCATCAAAAAGCCTCTTATCAAAAAAAACGCTCACGCAATATGGAGGTTCCAAGCACACGAAGCCATAGAGCATCAGCAGCTTTGAGATGCTGCCGGCGACGTTGTTAAGCTCGGCAGGTGGGTCTCCACTGGCTAATTGTTGTTGCTTTTCAGCCGGCTTACAGCTTTTCAGCCTGAACTGTTTTTCGCCAAGTCCTTCGAGTGTGTACACTTTGTCCTGGACTACAACGATAGAGTCGGGGAACTGCTTTGCTATGAGCTTTATCGTGTCTTCATTTGCGTTATAAGGACCGAGCACTGATCGTGGAAGTTGCGAGAGAACTCCCCGCAGCCTGCTAAGGTCCACACCCTCTTCAGCTTTCACGGCCTTGACAAGATGAGCCAATATGTGGCCAAGTGCAGCAAGGTCATCGTGGTCGGAAAATGACATAGCCACTGGCGGGTAGTATGACGTGAGCACTGCGAGAACATTTTTGATGATCACCATGGTGCGAACCACCAAGTAAGAATTGAAGAAACTTTAGAAGCAGCAAGATGGTACTTCCCAAGTAACCATGGATATCCGCTGGCTGTCCATTATGAATACAAATGTCTGGCCGTATGGATATCCAACACGGATAGCCAATGGACGTACTGTGAAAATCAATGTCCCAAGTGGGTGTTTTCTGGATGTCCGAACTGTCCAGATCGAGCTGTATCGATCGAACTGCATGTCCGATCGGACATTAAGTTTTGAACATTGACTGGCTGTCCATATAAGGACATGCCATAGATATGTGCATTAGCTGATCAATTATCGTATAAATAGTTTGCAGTGAAAATATATATAGCTCTGCAGAAACCCGGGTGACAATCTTGTAAAATTTCCTTGAGAATGCTACTATAAAATCATTCAAATTTCGGCACCCGCATTTGATCCCAGGATGTAAATAATTTTGCTTCCTGAAGCCGAAAAATCTGTTTGATTCAATATGTGTATTATATGTCATAAGAAAGTATGTATTTAGTATTATTATTATCGTATGTGAACTGACGAAAATGCGGATCGAGCGCATCATAGCAGTCACCATGTAGGCAAACTCATGTGGCCTCAAAACTTCTCATCAAGCAGTGCACCGCGGTTGCTCAGATTTCTCGAATGTACACGTCATGTAAGCCGTGTCCTTCTTGATGTGTAGGGAGAAAACTCGCATCATTGTGCCCATTGTCCCGAAACCTGCTTGACCAGCGGCGCGCACTGAGGGAAGGAGCATGGGAAAGGAAGGTGTTTGTGTCGTGTTGCACATGTGTACGCTAAAAACAAAAATCAGGCGCCTTCTTCCTCTCCTAATCACTACCACCACCACCACGCTGAGCCGGTCTTCGAGCGGCAGAAGGCAGATTTTTTTTTTTCAAGTGCGCCCATGTGGACATCAACAGCAGCATGTGAAGTTACAAAAGATGAGTTTACTACAGGAAACACCAAAATGCGACTCGAGCCTGCCACTGTTTTCAGCAAAGATTACCACGCCAAGCAGCAGCAACCCCGCTCATTCGCACGGCACGGATAAGGCCACGTGTTTTATGTATGTTCTTTACATCTCATATCAGACATTTATCTGTTCTTATCACACGTTAACTATTGTCCATCATTTGTATAGGCCCTGCTAATATGTGGCATGCTTCCAGTTCTTCATTTGCTCGCATATTCCTTGCTATTAACCGATTTAACACAAGGACGCGCTCCGCGTCTCTGCACTTTCTTTAGAAGCACGTGCTACACCCATTAGTTTTTTTCCTGTGCTTGTCTGTATGTACTTATTGCAGTTACTAGAAGAACATTGGCATAAACTTGCACAAGTTGGAGTTGTTGCTAATCACTTAATTTAATAAACCCTCAAAGAAGCAATTGCTGCCTTCAAGAAGTCATCGTACTTGAAGGCAGAAGGGAATTGAACACTGAAATATTGTGAACCTACGTACACACTTTCACAATCATGACTGCAGACTGAAAGTTATGTGCTTCTTAGCATTGATATATGTTGATATGAAAGGCTCAATTGTTCTTGAAAGCCCACTTAGACTCATTTCTTTTTAAATGCGAAGCATTTCTTAGCGAACTTCGACAACTTTGAGCGTATCTATCTATCTGACCGCTTATGTTTGGGTGCTTTCGTGGTCACCCCCTTGGCGTGAACTAAAATTACTATGGGAGGGTTAGATGGTTTTACGAATATGACACGCTGGTCACAACATGAATAATGTCACTATCCCGCCACATACGTCGTAAAACACTTCTCACCAGACAGTGACAAATACCCACAGGTGATGGCACTTAAAGTCTACTCAGAAAGGACGAGAACACACATGGGCAATTTTAACGAGCGAGCGTTAAGAAATACAGGACATCGGTAGCGTTGACCCCACAAATGCAAATAATAAATGTCAGAGTCTCAGCTGGAGTCAAACCCAAACATTCTGCACCGCAATGAAGCACTTTACCACAGAGCTACACCAGGTATCAGAACAATAATTTTTAAATAAACACTAACACTTCTCACCAAACAGTGACAAATACCCTAAGGTGGGTATGTGCCACTGGTATGCAGGTATGTGCCACAGGTGATGGCACTTAATATCTACTCAGAAAGGACGAGAACACACATGGGCAATTTTAACGCGCGAGCGTTATGAAATACAGGACACCGGTAGCGTTGACCCCACAAATGCAAAGAATAAATGTCAAGTCTCAGCTGGAGTCAAACCCAAGCATTCTGCACCGGAATGAAGCACTTTGCCACAGAGCTACACCAGGTCTCGGAACAATACTTTTTAAATAAACACTAATCTTTGTGAAACTTCAATAGTGGTTGCAGTGTGGCCTACCCAATTTTATAAACATTATATATCTACTCCTTTGATACAGCCATCACGTCAGGTTAACGTCACTTTTGGTTAGGTGCCATGTGCTGAAGTTGATTTATGTAGCAGTTCCCAGGGCCAGCTTCCTCGCAAGCATCAGCTCTTCATGTCAGCTTTTGGCGTTGCTAATCCGCATGTTTCAGTTGGTATCATTGCGCAAGTCAAGTGCAATCGACTGGTTATATAAACATCTGCAACTCTTCAACATATGTCTGTGTGTGCAACGTTTGTACATATATTTAGCGTCGTTTTATGACGTGTCGCTTACAACACGGTCACCTTCCCTCTGCATTCTTCGCACGTCAATTCCCAGGTATGTGGGATCCGCCCCGAATATTTTCTTTTTTTTTGAGAATTCATTGAAAGGTTTTTCTTGAATATGCACTAGCTATATACACACAAACATAGTATATATATATATATATATATGTATATATATATGTTCTCTGAAGGGTCTGTAAATGTCCATGTTGGCTGTCCTAGGTGGATGTCGAGCGATAGTACAACTTTTACCTATGTACATTTGATATACGTCCACTGGACACACAGTGTACATTCGTGGACATTTGATGGATGTCGGGAATATCCTGAATGTACGTTTCGTTGTATGCCGACCAGATATCCGTGGTTACTTGGGTTTTGAGTACTTTGGAGCGCCTTGTTGCAATTACATGCACACTGCTGAAGACGTCAGAGATCTGCAAACACTTATCATCTAGGGCTTCATGTCCTGCAACCACGATATGATTATGAGATGCCATAGTAGCGGGCTTCAAAAATTTTGACCATGTGGTGTTCTTTAATGTACACTGATATCACACAGTACACGGGCCTCTACTGTTTTGCCTCTGCCGAAAAAGCGATAGCCATGGCCGGGATTGGACTCGCGACCTTCAGGTCAGCAGCCAAGCACCTCTCTAACGCTATGGCGTTAGTAAAGATCATACTTAAGTTGACAAACATCATCCCAAATAGTACTGGCATACTCTAAAGCAGTACTGCTGTGTCTCTAAATACCATAAGCAGCAACTGAATTTGTACCTTCTCAGTTTAAATGATAACTAACCTGTCCACAAAGCCTGAATCTTTATTTGGAATTTATACATGATCAGACCATGTAACTTCAGATAATGAAGACATCCAAATGATTCGATCGGCAGAGTCTCTTTCATAAGTGTCGTTTTCTTTGGCCCCACTTGGCCCAACAAGATTAAGTGTTAAGGTAATGGTAAAACTAACCTAGTATTATTTCTCGCATCGATACACAGCATGACAAATGTTGTAATTATGGTATGAGTGCCAATTCTTTTTGTGCACAACAAACTGCGTAATTTTACTATGTGATGAACTAGAAATGCTTTACCAGGCTGTAGTGCCCCTTATAGGCACGGGCGCACTTACCGCTGCTTTTGCAAAACTACACAAACTGAGCGGTGGTGCAGCGCGGGATGTCATCCTTGCACTCAGCTAAGACTGTGACAGGTAGGGTACAGTCCACTACTGTAGTCGACTGTTTTACATGTATCTACACCCCCAAATACAATCTTCCCAGGTCTCGTTTTAACAACGCTCTTAGTCCTAATCAAGTATTACACATGGCAAGTATACTCCTTCCTAGCCCAATACTTGATACAGAACACCCACCAAACATTACTTCCCTATGTTCACTTACAAGGGGCCTTTATGCACTTTTCCATGATTTCAGGATTAAATAAACCTTTTTAATTCTCATTAATGATCTACCCTATATACAACAATTACCTAGAACCACTACCAACTTTTTATCAGCATTTCTGCAGTCCCAAGAAGTTAGCCTCGCTAAGTGAAATGACCGCTGGTTTTCAAGAGGCCCACGCGAATGTTTGAAGAAATGCACAGAGCGCGGATCGCCTGCATAATTGACGCGTGCAATTGTGCACACTGCCACCGAAGGGGACAATAAAGCACCATCGCAAAACTTCTTCCCTGCCTTGATTACTTGCAAGATTTTCAGGTGCCACAACCACACTACGATTGTAAGGCCCACTAACACACTCAACTTTAAGGGCCCTTTTGCAGCAGAGCTGTTGGGGTCGAGCTCAGCCACGTGCTGCAGATATAAAATGACCAGCACCATAAACCGGCATGAGCTCACTCAATCACCGCCGAAGTACTTTCAACTTTGTTTCAGACAAAGACAACTAATGTGTACATTTGTCCTGTCTAGGAGGTGTGACAAAAAGGCACGAGTGCCTGACTGGGTGTCACATCCCTTTCTGGACACACATAACTCAAACTCTAGTACAGATGAGTAATGAGAGGAACTGCAATGCGTGGCTCCTAATCGGCGCTTGACGCCCATGAGTTTTGATAATTTTTAGAGGACTTTTGCTGTGCGTAGTGGAATTCGCCAAATTTCTGGGGCACATAGGCACTATAGATGTTTTATAGCAAAGCTTTACGGTCTAGGATTGGCCAGCGGCATTGAGAGAAAGTGATAGATACACAGACTTCAAGTAGGGGTGTGCGAATAGTGAAATTTCATATCGAATCGAATAGTGCTGCAGTGCCCCAAAAAATCCATTCGAGTATCTATTACAAAAGATGTCATTGAAAATTGAAAGCAGGAACAAAAATCTAAATATGCTCCCGCCATCAAGTACATAACGTGCTAATTTACTTCTTGAGAAAAATTATAAATAAGCATGTTAATGGAAGAGCTGCTAATTTAGTCGGCAGCGGCTTTTCTGACCCATCTGCTAACCGAGGAAAGTACAGCAGCAATTTTCTTCTCCTATGGCCACGCAATAGGCTATATCTGACAACCATAACGCTATACTTCTTCATTATGAGTGCTCGAGACCAAACGTTTTTGGGCGCCTGTTCGCAGCAGCATGTTAATTGTGTGCGGGAAGGATGGAAGTCTCTGAATGAGCGGCGCAGCGGTGGCAACTGGAGAGCATGAACACATTTTCACGTGCGAAGGCTATCATTGAGGGTTCCGAGGGCCAAAGTCGGGAGGCTTTATATATAAACCTGCAGCCTACGTGACCAAACTCCGCAAAGTCTGTGCCTTCGTTTTGGTAGCAAAGCTGTGAAAGGGCCTCAGCCTTCTAAAGTGTTTTGTTTTGCGACCATAAATTACGCAATTTTAAATTTTTTTAGTAAGCATGCGCTCGGTTTCGAACCAAGATATTGGTGAAAATGCCTGCTGTAAGATTGTGAGCTTTGGTTTTAGCGACCCCACCTAAACCAAGTGGCTCTGACGGCCACTGTCGTGCTTTAGATCCTGTCGAATTAGTCGGAACTTCTAATATTATCTATTGCAAAATCTGGTCGAATCATTTTATTCGAAACTCAAATATTTCCTCACTTCTACTAAAAATATAAAAATAGAGCAAGCACACTCATGTATATTCCCAAAGCCTAGTCAATCTTAATGCAAGCTATGCTAACTGTTGTTTTTCTAGAATCGTTTGCAAAGATATAAAATGCCCATTAAAGATAAGTACAAAAACAAACTGCAACATGCAGCTTGAAAATTTAACCCACCAATCTTTGATCATCTGCCAACCTTCAATTTCGTGTCGAATTCCCAAAAGGTAGCTTGGAACTATAGGGTAAAACTACAAACCACATTTGCCCCACAAAAATCCAACAAGGGAACCATGAATACTGTGTTACTTTTTTTTTAATTAGCATGAATTGAGCTATGCACACTACAATATACCGGGAGTCTTTAATTTGAACCTGTGAAAACTTGTATTACGTTAACATTTATTTTATTAACATTTTGCTCATTACAAACAAAAGTAGTGTTCTGAATGGGTGGTGTAAATTTAAAGCAAGGTCTAAATGTGCCTAATACACAGCAATTATCTTTGAAAATATGTCGGAAGTTCACGACGCATGGCCATATATATATATAAATTCTCACTGGAATCGAAGACTCAAAGAATGTAGAAAATAAGGAGCTTTAGCAATGGGTGCAGCAAACAGATTGAAGAGGGTGCACATAACACACTGCGATTTCACAAGAAGTATATACATCTTACACGTGACATCATAAATACAAATGCATGAAATGATCATGCAAGCCTGGCTACAGAATAAATGTACAATCATGATCAACTCTGCGACAAAATCAACTGGGGCCCCATAGACATAGAAGTAGTAAAATTTCAGTTCCTAAGATGGTAAATGAAATGACAGGTTTTTTTTTTTCAGAAAATATTGTTTACCAGGACACTTATATATATAAAAACACGGAAAAACGAGCCTTTAGGTATACACTTCTTTCCTTATTCATTAACAAGGGTCTCGTACTGGTAGACTTTGTGCTTTTAGGTTGTATAGGAGGGACTATTGGTCAGCTGCCCACTCGTAACAAGTTTACGTGCTACGTAACGCCAAACAGGCTCAAAAGAGTGTGTCACACTCGCCGCCATGGCTACTGGTGGCACTGACCGACACTCCCACGTTTAATTCTCATATAAACCCTATACAGTGGCTATGAGTGGCTGGGGGGATAGCTGTCGTGGTAGCTCAGTGGTAGAGCATCGAACGCGTCATTCGAAGGTCGCAGGTTCGGATCCTGCCCACGGCAAGTTATCTTTTCACCCATTTTTCTTCATACTTACATTACAATTCCGTTTAATATCTTCCCCTATACTTTCCTTGGCAGTATTGTCTGTTAGATCTCATTAATATTGTGTAAAAACACGGAAAAACGAGCGATCTAACAGACAGTAATGCCAAGGAATGTATAGGGGAAGCTATTAGAACCAATGGAATGTAAATAAGAAAGAAAAGTGAGTGAAAAAATGACCAGCCGTGAGCTCACCGCTGGTTATTTTTTCACCCACTTTTCTTTCTTATTTACATTCCATTGGTTCTAATAGCTTCCCCTATACATTTCTTGGCATTATTGTCTGTTAGATCTCATATATATATATATATATATATATATATATATATATATATATATATATATATATATATATATATATATATATATACATACATACACACACACACACAGAGTCCACCAGGAAGCAAAGATCGGGCCTACCTCATTTTCAAACTGTCAATTATAGTCAACCATTCAATCTGCCCCACAATATCATATGCTTGAATGCTAATGAATTAGTTTTCATTAATTGCAGGTAGTGCTAATCACGATATACAAAATTATAGTGCATTCAAATCTGGAGGAACATCGGACGGCTTTCCACCCAAGAAATGTGCGCCCTTGTTTCTCGATGCAAAGAAAAAAAAAAAACTGCAGGTCAAGTTATATCCTCGGCAAAGTATTAACCACATACCGGTAACCCTAGAACGCGAGCTTTCTAGCAAGGTTGAAATCTCACATCTCCGTGATTTGGAACGCGCACTAAATAACGGCAAGTAGGTCGTCAATAAATAATGGCTGTAATTACCGCGACACATTAGAGAGCTTTAGAATACCGTTTGCACGCGCTGCGGGCGTCATAATGCCACCCACACGTAGTGGGTCGACTGCAAGAGCGGCTCTACCATCTGGAGGAAAGAAAGAAGATTGTGTGTCTCTTCTCGGCTCGAGAGCCAGCCACGACTGACGCATCGCCCTAGAGCTAGCTACCCGGTCGTTACAATCTTACATACAGCGTTTGCCCTGCTGCAAACTGCAACGCACGGTCGCCATGACATATTGTAGCCTCGAAACCAGCGCTTGCGGGCACACGCGGGATTTCCAAATTTCGGTCGCCGTGACATCGTAGCCTCAAAACCAGCGCTTGCGGGCACATGCGGGACTTTTGGGCACAGTTTCGGACTTTCTGCGTGCGGTCCGCGTACGCAGACTCGCGTTACGACGCGTGCGCAGTGGCAGCGACCGCAGCGCAAGGGCTCGCGGTGCGCTATTCTAAAGCTACCTATTAATTAGGTTGCGGATTATCACGTAATACGTCACCGAACGCCAGCTTTTCAGCAGGCTTGGAATCGCACGTCGCCACGACGGGGAACGCGTTCCCATTAACGGCGAGTAGGCAGCCAATCAATAAAGGTTTTAATTCCCGGGCCAAACTAATTAGGTAACGGATTATTGCGTAAAACAACTTCCAACGCGAGCTTGTTAGCATGGTTAAAATCGCACGTCGCCATGAAACGCGTTCCAATTAACGGCAAGTAGCCAGCCAATCGATAACGGTTTCAATTCCCGGGGCAGATCAAGTCGCGGATTGATGCGTAAGCCAACTTCGAACGACCGCTGGAACCCCTGCAATGATCGGTGAATAGCGAATAAACGCGTTCCTGGTCGTAGTTGACACATCGAACGCGCATCGTGAAAGACATCGGCGTCTCGTGTGTTTTGTTAAATCGAAAAATGCGGTGGTCGTGACATTTAAACCCATACGCGTACGTTTCAACCTGCGATAAAGACAGATTGCCAAAGACGACGAACGGCAATCGCGCATGAAACGTCACGCAAAAGGAGTTTGATGTCCCGGCGAAATCCCACGTTTCGCGCAATTTGGAGCCTCGCTCCTCGCCAGTATTAAAACAAGAAAAAGTGCGAATCAGATCAGCGACAGATTGACAGCGAGGATGCCCGAGTGTTGCCATGTCAAGGAAAGAGAGCTTACCGGGACATGTCTGCGCGACGCGCTGCTGACGACGCAATGACTGTGCATCTTCGAACACCCAGGCACGTAACACGGCTGGAACCCCGAGGTGATGATGATGATGATGATGATGACCTCTTATGGATGGTGCTCACCCACAGAGGCGGATGGGCCAAGAACCGGGCGGCAGGATACTTAAATGAAACTAAAATGAAAAGGAAGCCAATCTGAAAAAGTAGTTTCAAAATAATATTACCAAAAAAAAAAACTAAAATGTTTGCTGAGCAAGCGGTCAAACCATCTCTTGTTTTTGATAGACATAACTACGAATTATAAACTAAATATCCGAAAAGGTTAGGGTTCACTAGCACGGTAATCTTTTAGTTGCGTTGATGTAATCAAACACTGTGGAGCATACATCCCCGTGGCAGTAACCAAATGAAGTTCCGCCAAGTGATAAAATTACTGGTAGTTTTACTTGTATTCCTCGTTTTTATAATGGGGCTACTAAAAATTTTTTTCTCTGATAAGATAACGATGGTACAGTGGCTAGAATAGGGAAGTGTGATGAACGCGCCGGCTAGCGCGTAACGCCTTGGGAGAAAACCGCCAGATGACGCTGGCACACGTTTGCACGTCACCCAAGACCGCGATGCGCGGGCAATATGAAACATTTAAAATATATATATATTTTTTTTTTGCTCGTGGACAACTTCAAATGGCAACCGAAAAAAAAATGTTATGTAGCTTCTGGAAAACAGGATGCCTACGCGGGTGCACGACTGATCTGAAATATCGTCAGGTCGACAGGATGCCGAAAGTGAGCGCGTAAAGGTACTGAAACATTTTTATCGATAAGAAGTGGTAGAAAAGTGGAACGATGAACTCAGTTGGGAGCCATTGCTTGCAACACTTTTCACGGCGAACCATCAGTTTCTCGAGCACTAATGTGTAAATAAAGCCCCATCGATCGAAACGTCATAATCAAAGGCGAGAACCACGAGCGGTATCTGAATGAAATCCTTTTATTTTCTGCACAAAGGTGATAGAACACAATTCCGAGTTGTGACTCACTATCTGTTTACAACAATGCATTCTTAATGATTTGTTGCACGTCCTTTTTTATCCGCAAGAAAAAAAAAAGTTTACTAGTTCACAAGCGCCCCACAGGACATTGCGCTGCAAGCCTATAGGTGATGCGCCTGAGCTTCAGGTACTTCCTCTTTTCACAGAAAGATGCTCGCTTTTTGTGGAGTACCTGTGTGTAAAAACGCAAATGGGTGAGCAGAAAGAAAAAAAACTTGTTTTCTTGATTGGTGAGGCTCGGACCATGTTGTGCGCAGCCCAGTGTGACATCTTTTTTTTTTTTCAAGCAGGAAACAAGCTTTTAGGGGCGAAGCTCCTTAAGGCGTGGGCTGTGCGTCCCCTGTATGTAGCCACCTCTCGTTCAGTTCTTGCAGTGTTCACTAGATGGCGGTACTTGTAGCTGACGGCATTAAGTATTACGCTAGCCACCGCTCGATCTAAAGGGTACAGCCATGTCCATCCGTCCGTCCATCCATCCATCCATCCATCCGTCTGTCCGTCCGTCCATCCATCCATCCATCCATCCATCCAAAAGATGCAAGATGTTATAAACTAGACGGCGGTACGTGTAGTTGATTATGAAAGATGCGAGGTATTATAAAATAGGAATGATGCTACATATGGCGCGTGTCATCGTTCGATATAGTGCGGCGACGTACGCTAGGGGGAGCGTTGCAATAAAATCGAGTGGGCAAAATGTACGGAGGATTCATGGTTTACCAGGTTTACCTCCGGAGCTTCGCCCACTCATCATCATTCCCTTCATGGGTGTGGCGGCACTTTTTTTCAAGCTGTCACTGTGAAGCTTGTTTTAGCTAAAGCACTTTGAAAAGGTGATTTCAAAGACGTCCACAAATGCGAAGAGCTTCTCCGAAAGTCCTACCCACAGGGGTCGGCACGAGGGGGGGGGAGCAAAGGGGGCTGGCCACCTGGGAGGGGGGCGCTAAATCTCTTCTATACATTGACTAGGCAGCGGGGGCACTCTTTTAGTCACCTAGAAGGGGGGCGTAAACTCTGCCTCATACACTGATTTAAGAGAAAGGAGGCACCTTGCAATGAACCTTCGCCCCCCTTCCCCTGAACGGCAAGCACGCCTATGGGCCTACCCCTTTCAATGCGGACAGTTTTGCCCATCACAGTGTGCTCGAAGTGCCGAGAGATGTACCTCTCGCCGAAGTGCAGCTCGCACACAGCCGAGTTTTCTTGAAGCAGCCTGTCAGCGCGCGGGATCGCCCTACACCACTGCGTTAACAGAGCTTCGTCCTTTGGAACGCCGAACAACGCATGCTTCTTTTTAGCTGACTTAAAGCCTGTAGTAAACCCCGGGACGAAGCAATGACTTTGTTTTCGCGCCATGAGAGTGCATACAGAAGCATTGGTGGCAGAGTGGCACCGCAAATTTAAAAAAAACAAGGACGAACGCGCCTGACGAAACTGTCGGAAACGTGCAAACGACGTATGGATAGATGAATGGATATGACTGTACCCTTTAGATCGGGCGGTAACTAGCGCCACCAAGCCGTAATACTTAATGAACCAAAAAACTAGATTTATTTTCTTTCTTTAAAAAGTGAGTTTGAGGATTCGCACTTTGCAGTGAAGAGGTTAATTTTCACTCGCGCCTTGACTTTAGCCACCAATCAGATAACCTCCTTCTAGTTAAGTCTACCCGCTTAAAGTCTATTTTGCCCTCCCGGTCCCTAAACCCCAGTGCTTTGAAAAACTCTGCGCCATCATCCTGAACTATAGGGTGAAGCCCTTTACAGAACATTATCAAGTGTTCGGCAGTTTCTTCTTCCTCTCCACACGCACTGCATACTGTGTCTACCCCTTCGTATTTGGCCCGATATGTCTTGGTTCGCAGTACTCCCGTCCTGGCCTCAAACAGCAGAGAACTACCCTGAGTATTATCATAGATCCTTTCCTTGGCAATTTCCTGCTTAAAAGTTCGATAGATCTCTAGTGCGGACTTCTTAATCATGCCCATTCTCCACATGTCAGTCTCCGTTTCCTTCACTTTCTTCTTAACCGATAGTTCTTTTTTGGTTTGGTCACCTGCTGTTTTCTAAGTATTTACCAGTCAATTTCCTGGTTCGCTTCCTCCATTTTGTATCGACATTCTTCATGTACGAGTAGCTGAAAACCTTCCTAGCCCAACGCTCCTCCCCCATTTCTCTCAATCGCTTCTCAAATTTTATCTTGCTGCTAGCTTCCCTGCCCTCAAATGATGTCCATCCCATATCACCTTGTACTCCCTGATTTGGTGTATTCCCGTGAGCTCCTAAAGCAAGCCTACCTATTCCACGTTGCTTAATTTCTAAACTTGCTTGAACTTCTGATCTCATGCACAAGACCGCATTGCCGAACGTCAGCCCAGGAACCATGACCCCTTTCTATATTCCTCTCACAACATAACACCTATTGTAATTCCACAGTGCCCTTATTTTCATGACTGCTGCATTCCTGTTACCTTTAGTCGTCACATATATTTCGTGTTCCCTCAGGTACTCGGTTCCATTGCTTATCCATACGCCCAGATATTTGTATTTATCTGCAATCTCTAGCGTGACCTCCTGTATTCTAAGCTCACTACCTTCGTTGCCATTGAAAATCATGACTGCTGATTTTTCCTTACTGAATCTAAAATCTAACCTATCTCCCTCATTACCGCAGATGTCCATCAATCTCTGCAAATCTTCCTTGTTGTTGGCCATTAGCACTATATCATCTGCGTACATTAATGCTGGTAGTGCCTGATCAATAAGTTTTCCTTGTTTGACTAAAGAGAGTTTGAAGCCCAGTCCACTTCCCTCTAATTTGGCCTCTGATCCTTGTAGGTACATCATGAATAATAAGGGTGACAGGGGACACCCCTGCCTTAGCCCCCGTTTTACCTCTGCAGGCTTGGATACCTGTTTTTCCCACTTTATAACTACCTTGTTACCTTTATAGATATCCTTTAAAAGATTAGTGACTACAAGTTCCACGCCTAGTGTGTCCAGTATTCCCCACAATTCCTCTTGAACCACGCTATCATGCGCTCCCTTGATATCCGAAAATGCTAGCCACAGGGGCCTGTGTTCCTTTTCTGCTATTTCGATGCCCTGCGTCAGTGAGGACAGATTGTCTTCCAACCTCCTGTGTTTCCGAAACCCATTCTGCAGTTCCCCCAGCACCCCCTCATCCTCTATCCATGCCTGCAGTCTTTCCTTTATAATCTGCATCGCCATCCTGTAGACCACTGATGTCACTGTTATAGGACGGTAGTTGTTTATGTCAGCTTTGTCCCCCTTTCCTTTATAGATCATGCTCATCCTTCTAAGTTTCCATCCATCGGGAACTTCACCATCGATTATTATTTTGCTCACTGCCTCTCTCAAAGACTGCTTAGACTTCGGACCTAATGTCTTTATCAGCATAATTGGAATGCCATCTGGACCTGTTGATGTACTACTAGGAACCCTTTTCTCAGCCCTTTCCCACTCTCGTTGTGAAAATGGAGCCATTGCACCACTTGATTCGTCCTTGTCTATTGTGGTGCATAAAGTACTTCTTTGTTGATATTTTTCTGTCACCCGTGTCCTTATATATTCAATAGCTTCGTCCCCTTCTAGCCTAGCACCTTGGGCTGTAGTTATAAAGCTCTGCTCTAGGCTCGTCTCATTTCTTAGGGAGTTTAGATGGTTCCAAAATTTCGCAGCTGCCTTTCTATCTTTTTTATGTACTTCTGCCAGCTACTGAGCTCCCTTTCTTCTAATCTTTTCATTGATCAGAGGGATGCATCCCTTCTACAGCTTAGAAAGGTTTCCCATTTTCTTTCAACATCATCTGTCGGTTCACCCCACTGCTTAGCATGTCTGTGTTCCCTAGAGGCTTCCTGACGTTTTGCTATGGCTCTCTTAACTTCCTCATCCCACCAACTTTTGGGTTTGTGTCTTGTTTTCCGGGGTGACTTGTCACGCGTCTTAGCAAGCTCTAGCTCAAAGAGTCTAATTAGATTCGTGTATGTCCACACTGTCTTCTTATCCTCCGTGATTACTTTCTCAATTTGTTTAGTGGCTATTTCAATTTGCCTTTCTCGATAAAAGTTTTCCTGTAGTTGCTCATCTTGTCTCCTTCCCCCTTTCACTGTTCTTCCAAAACTTAGCTTGATACGTTTGTGATCACTACCCAGACTTCTGGAGCCACCTTCATCTATGTGCATTCCCCTGAGCTTATCATAAATCCTATGTGACATCAGTGCATGATCTATCGTCGACTGCAGCCTTTCTACCTCCCACGTTATTTGCCCTTCACACTTCTTGGTACTGTTGCAAATGATCAAATCAAGCCTTTCACACATATCCATGATCATTTTGCCTGTCGGGTCGGTATACCCATCTATATCTTCTATGTGCGCATTCATATCTCCCAGTATAATTATATCGCACTCTCTTCCTAACTTCTGAATGTCCTTTGATATACACTCTACCATTGCCTGGTTTTCCTCTTTGACCTTTGCTCCCGTCCACAAGTACACGAAACCAAGAAGTGTCATTTGACTTGCCACTTTCCGTTTTAGCCATAAATGTTCCTTGCATTCCTGCTTGACCCTTTGCCAGTCTGTACTTTTATGAATGAATGCCCCAATACCACCCCATTCTGTTGCCTTCTGTTCTATTACAATATTCCCACGCTTAGTCCGGATTTTTCGGAGGTTGTTCCATGTCCCTGAGATGTGTTTCTACACAACCGTATACCATCGGCCTCTCTTCCCTTAGCTGTTCTTCTATCTCTTCCCACTTCAGCCTGTTCCTACCACCCTGCATGTTAATATACCCTATGTCTGAATTGGCTCGGCGCTCGTGGCTACGTCTATTTATGCCCCGGACTCTACCTATCTTAGACATTGGTGCCACTTTGGAATCGTATCTGTCCATAACACCTGTCGAAGAGTCTCCCTGGTTGTTTTCCTCGTTACTAGCTATCCTGCACCCCGAAGGGCTCGCTGGCCCCCCAAAAAAGCTACTGCGCGTCCTGCGAGTCGCCAACCAACCTCATGACCTAGCCGCCCATCGAAGTGAATTCTGTCTCGTTGAAAACCACCCCACCTATGCACCTCTCTGTTTATTTCCACCACCTCAAAGCCTTTCTCTCAACTCATCCGCCATATCTCTTGGTTTGCGTGACAACCGCTCTTTGCAGGTTGCTATCACGCACCAGTACCTCCGGTATCGTGCATATCACTACCTGTACCTTAGGAGAAGTGGCGCGCATGTCATCGACGCCTTTCGCCAGTGTGGTTGCTAGTCCTGCTGTATCTTCATTTAAGGCATCGTTTAAACCGCTTGAAATTATCACGAGGTTTCGTCTATCAGCTGTAGTTTTGAGTTTTGCCCTCGCTTGCCTCATGACTGCTTCAAGCTTGCGTCCTGGGAACGCCCCTACTGCAACCCTCTTGTCACCTCTTACCCTCTCTTTGATGGCTTCTGTGCATCGATTTAAATTCGAGTCCCCAGCGATTATCACATGCTGTGACTTTTCAGTTGGAGCGTCCTGCACCTGGGGGCTACTTGCACCTGTGACGCCGGCTGCTTTGTCCCCTCCCAGCCCCACCACTACCTCGCTGAAGCTGGGCCTTGCGACAATTGAACCGGCTGAACCTGTTTTTTCCAAACTTGCTTGCTCTACCTTCTCCACCGTTTTGGTTGCCGGTTCCCTACTGTTCTCTCCGTAGGCCGCTTCTTTGTTCAGCTTCATTAGTGCTTCCTCGGCGGACTTCAGTCTTTCTCCCATTGCCCTCGTTTTCTCTTGCTCTGTCGCCAACGCAGTCTCGAGCTCGGCGATTCTCATCAGCAGTTCACTCTGGGCAACCATCATTTTCTCCATTTTTTCCTCGACCTCACATTGCCTACACTTCGCGTCAGCCTCTTCTCCATCCGCTTCTACGCTTGGATCCACTTTCAAACCCACTCCACATCCTGAACACTCTACAGTCTTTTTAACCATGTCTTTCTGACACCTATTGTCCCTATACTCGATAATTACTAAACTCGAGCCCTGCACTACGAAAAAAAAAGAAAGTCTAAGCTCTACTACGAAAATTTGCGTGTTCAATGTACGTGCACCTCCCCCACGGGGTGGCAAAAAAAAAACACAAAAAACTCAAACACACACACCCGCACTAACTAATAAATACCCGGTGACTGGCCCCCGAAAAAGCCGTACCATAAAATAAGTGCTACGAAGATTTCAACCGCTGCCTTATAATTATAAAGACAAGCTCAAAACATCGAAAAACACTTATCTGCGCAGTCGATCCGGAGCGCTCAAAAAACACGTCCATCCACCGTGACAGCCCGAGCATGGATAACGATTGCACGCGCCCCCACGCGGCTCCTCCTCGGAGGCTTCAGTGCGCTCCGTAGGCGCCGCTCATCACACTTTCCTATTCTAGCCACTGTACCCGAGGCTACCAAGCGTGCGCATGATACCAAAACCAGGTTGGTCCATTCATGGTAGGCCAAACGGGGCCAGGCTGAACGCTAATCGGTCGAGTCAGCCAACGTTGCCCAGTTTCGGCGGTGTCTTGGTTGTTCCTCAGAGTCCTGGCGCAACCCACCACGGGGGATCGGCCATGAAACGGACGGTGCCTCATTTGAGAGGTGAAGTTGTTTTACCAGCCGGATTATTTAGATAACGATGTTTAAACAAAGAACCAAATGGTAAACAATAGATTAGAAATAAAATAAAAAGGGGTAACGCAAAGAAAGAACAAGCTAATATGGTTTGAAATAAAGTGAATTTCTGCCTCAGCTTAACATTCTAATCGTTTTGTTGCCTTTAGAAAATCGCATACGGCCTCGCAAACGGTGGTTTTAAAAGCTAAGTGGCCGAGTTTCTTTTTTTTTTTCAGGTTTTAGACGCAATTCGAATCCGTCCCTACGTGCGAAGGAACTGAACAACGGACAGCATCAGTGTGCAATGTTGAAAACTTAAAAAAAACTTTTTTAATGTGTGAGCGAGCGCTTATGTTTAAAGAAAATGTTCGCCCCCTTCCAATTACCTTCTTTTTTTCTTTTGTTCAAGTTACGCAGGCAAATCGCATCTTATGGTGTCGATCATAAGCAAGCAGACACGAACGTACGTGCGTACAGTTACAGTACAGTGGTCAGGAAGCTTCAACTCGAACGCTCCGACGCGTGACCTGAACTACTTCGACTGATGCCAGCCGCGAAGCGCTGGACGCTTTTGCCGAGATAATTGCTGTGTTGGGGGCTGGCTGGTCCCAACGAAGCAGAAGAAGAAGACGACAGCCGACGGAGACGTACGCGGCCGGCGGGGACACCGACCAGCCCGAACACGCGGGTTGGCGCGACGTGCCGAAAGAAAGCACAACCGCCCTCCACGGCTACCTAACACACACTGCCTTTATTTTACAGTCGCCTTGAGATGCTAGAGCGGCGCCCCCTGGCATCCTCACATGTCAATCCGAAACCGAAACTGAAAACCCAAAACACAACAATAATACCTTGGGATAGTATGTCGGCATGCATATGTAACGCCTTCTTTTTTTTTTTTCTTCGGGAAACCGTGTGGAAGGTTCGTGTTAAGCTTGCTGACCTACTCCTACCTCCGAACAAAAAAATTCTGCCTAAGCCCTTCAATTCAATTTCAATTTTATTTTCCAGTTTATACATGCTGGATGGTTTCGTTGGATTAAAAGCTACATAAGTAGCTTGACGGGACCCAACGACCAGGCCATATACTATACAGGGCAGTAACGACAAGCAGGTCGGTGAGTGACGAGCAAACCAACAAGTAAAGCAATTTAAATAGAATACCATAAGTTCACATACATTAAGTAAAATATATTTCCAGCACGAGAAAGAAATGTGAAAATAAAATAAATGCGTGTGAAATGTGAAAATAAAATAAAAATCGAAAAGTTGCGTACAATAAAATGCCGTATAACATAAGCAATAAACAGAAATGGTGACAATACGGTATAATAACACCGTACTACTATAGCAATACTAGCTTAGAACATGTTAAATTGGTGCTGACGTATGCGACGCGACGATTGCTTGCCCGTTAATCAGCGAAGACGGCATCTCACGTCACATAGAGCACGTGCCTGCGCAAATGCGACCACGTCGCATCTGCGCAGCTGTGCCTAGCGCATGCAACGCATTAGACGTAAAGCCCCTGAATATCAGACGGCGCGCTCTCTCTCGAAGTGATTATGATAAGGAAAAGAAGAGTGCCGTCCGTAACTGTCTATCATTTCGATGACACCTCAACAAATCGGGACTGGAGATGGGGCCGTAGGAATAAAAGGAAATAAGGAAAAAGTAGTAGAAGAAAAAAAAAACTCTACTGGTCCCCCTTTCATCTTCTTCATCACTTTATGAACACCTACGTTGCGCCGGGTGTGCAGCGTGCGGTGCAATAACTTGCATGGACAAGAAAAAATAAGGGGGAGAGAAGAAGAAAATTCACTGCATATCCGCGGAGTGAATGATGATGTGTGGGGCGAAGCGTACGTCCGTCAGTCTATATCTCTGTCCGTCCATCGACTATAAGAAAACCGCTAACGCCATCTGTCATAGCGATATTTGGATGGATGGATGGATGGATAGATGGATGGATGGATGGATGGATGGATGGATGGATGGATGGATGGATGGATGGATAGATATGGCTGTACCCTTTAGATCGGGCGGTGGCTAGCGCCACCAAGCCGTAATACTTAATGAACCCAAAACTATATTTATTTTTTTTCCTTAAAAAGTGATTTTGAGGATTCGTACTTTGCGGTGAAGAGTTTAATTTTCACTCGTGCCTTGACTTTAGCCACCATTCAGATAACCTCCTTCTAGTTAAGTCTACCCGCTTAAAGTCTATTTTGCCTTCCCTGTACCTAAACCCCAGGGCTTTGAAAAACTCTGCGCCATCATCCTGAACTATAGGATGAAGCCCTTTACAAAACATTATCAAGTGTTCGGCAGTTTCTTCTTCCTCTCCACACGCACTGCATGCTGTGTCTACCCCTTCGTATTTTGCCCGATATGTCTTGGTTCTCAATACTCCTGTCCTGGCCTCAAACAGTAGAGAACTACCCATAGTATTATCATAGGTCCTTTCTTTGGCAATTTCCTGCTTAAAAGTTCGATAGATCTCTAGTGCGGACTTCTTAATCATGCCAATTCTCCACATGTCAGTCTCCGTTTCCTTCACTTTCTTCTTAACCGATAGTTCTTTTTGGTTTGGCCACCTGCTGTTTTCTAAGTATTTACCAGTCAATTTCCTGGTTCGATTCCTCCATTTTGTATCGACATTCTTCATGTACAAGTAGCTGAAAACCTTCCTAGCCCAACGCTCCTCCTTCATTTCTCTCAATTGCTTCTCAAATTTTATCTTGCTGCTAGCTTCCCTGCCCTCGAATGATGTCCATCCCATATCACCTCGTACTCCCTGATTTGGTGTATTCCCGTGAGCTCCTAAAGCAAGCCTACCTATTCCACGTTGCTTAATTTCTAAACTTGCTTGAACTTCTGATCTCATGCACAAGACCGCATTGCCGAACGTCAGCCTAGGAACCATCCAAGGACACATACACAACGCCATCTAGTGAGCAATTCATAAACAAGAGGTGGCTACTTACTACTACTACTACGTACTACTAATGTTGTTACTACTGCTGCTGCTACTGCTACTCTTATTATTACTACTACTGCAGAGGAGGGAACGACCCACAGCCTCAGGAGTTTTGCCCCTAAAAGTAAAAATACAGAGAGATAAAGGACGAAAAATTAATTGAAAACAGTTTAAGGGAAGGTTAAACCTTTCGAAGATGAGCTGTTGCATGCACATTTTACAGTGCCAAATAATCAAGCACAACGAAATAAAGTACAGATTGCATATATCTCAAATAATTATCTTCATACAAACTGCAACATCCTATAAGAGCACAATCCCATGGTGAACTACGCAATGACAAAGCGCATATTCAATTTTTTTTTTCAACACCGTTAGAGGCAATATATGGCGTTTATACGGCGACGATTATCGGCGCCAGATGCGTCTTAGAATATGTCTTTTTGGGCTGTATGGGCTAATCAATCTCACCCACGCGTTTCACAGATCTACATTACTAAAGAGCGCGATTGATTGATATGTGAGGTTTAACGTCCCAAAACCACCATTTGATTATGAGAGACGCCGTAGTGGAGGGCTCCGGAAATTTCGACCACCTGGGGTTCTTTAACGTGCACCCAAATCTGAGCACACGGGCCTACAACATTTCCGCCTCCATCGGAAATGCAGCCGCCGCAGCCGGGATTCGAACCCGCGACCTGTGGGTCTGCAGCCGAGTACCTTAGCCACTAGACCACCGCGGCGGGGTTACTAAAGAGCGCGTGCAAGAATCTAACGCGCAACAGAAAACGCCACGCGTTGTCTGAAGACACCGCGAATAAAACAAATTTGCAAGTAGCGGACATGGTACACTATTGTGGACAGTCAACACAGATCGAGTAACATCACGGCTACACAATATTTCTCTTCGGTAAACGCGATTGCCAACTGGCCGATGATAATTAAGCGATGTGAGATTAGCATGAGTCGACCGATACTTCTGAGCTCCGTGATAAAAGTGCTCGAAGATATCGCAGTGAGCATTGGTACGTGAAGCGATTTTGAACTATACTTAATGGTCGCTCCTAATGACGGCGCAGTACGTGGAACGCGTCGACCATGGCTTGGATCATGGTACGTGCAGCGCGAGCAGGTGATTGTTTGCTTGCGAAGTCAGAGCTGCAAAGCTACAGGAAAAAAAGGGAGGGGGGGGGGAGGGTAGGGGAGGTTGCATAAAGTTACGATAAATAGCGTCATGCGGAAAGCAGTTTCGGTTTCGGTTTAGCGTACCATTCTTTTCAGGTGTTCTGGCTGACCGGTAGTTCTCCCAACTTCTACTGAGCCGACTGTTGCGGGATCGCATACCGGCCGAAACGCGCCCGCATTTCGATTATGTGATTCTTAAAGGAGAGAAAAGTGAGCCCCGTAACTGTCTGCATACGAGTGCGACAACCCCACCGTAGTTCACAAGGGATGGGGGTAAGGAGAGATTAATACCCGTGCCACACGGGCAGAAAAAATGGCATTTACCCCCGAATACCTTCAGATTTATTGCCATTCGCGCGGTGCCACACGGGCGACCAAAATGGCATTCATCCGAATGCCATTCGAATGTCATTCGCCACCAACTGCCTTCGCCAGAACTCAGTTGACTGAAAAATGCCTACTCTCGACGACACAGCTCGCGAAGTGCGATTTACCTGAAAGTATATAAAACAAATTATATTGAGCTAAAAATGAAATTTCCCGTTTTTATTTGCACTAAAGTCTTAAAAAGATGCTTTGAACGTTATACAAAGAAAATAAAGTATTGATAATGAAGTGCTTGTCAATTTTAGCGAAACTTTGGCAAACAAGCATGCAACACTGGTATTTTTATCGCCGTCGCCATCGAGTTCACTTTCTCCGTGACTTTCTCTGCTTTTTTCATCAGTTCCCACTTTGACGATTTAACGTTTTCCCACACACAAGTGCTGCCGTGAAAAAACGAACTCTGCGAACATCTTCTGAGAGATGCGACAGGTGCGATGCGACAGGCGTCATTTTCTATTTACGCTGTGGATCTGACTAGTGTTGGCTTAGGTTGCTACGGTCGGCTGCAACGTTGTAAAACAAAGCAAGAAACTAAAACTTAGGACAGCGTAATACGCTTATTTCTACATTTGATGATTATCTGATGTGTATGAAGCTTGTAAATGCTTCTTAATTTTTTTTTATTGCTATTCACTCAATGCTCACTTGGAAGGTGCTGTGATCGACATCGTCAAGTCAAATGTCATTCGCTTTGGACGTGTAGCAGCGCCGGCGAAACAAATGTCATTCGGGAACTGAAGGCCTTCGCCACCAAATGTCATTTTCTATGCCCGTGTGGCACGGGTATAAAAGGATAGGATTAAAAGGATAGGATTAAAAGGTATATATGGAGAGAGGTAGGGGAGAGCGAGGAGCAGGGACAGCGAGCGACGGATGTAAAGAGGAGATAGGAAAGATGGACACGGTTGCAGGCGTCCGAGGACGGGGCACCACTCGGCGAGAGCTCTATGGAGGTAACATGCAAGAGGTCTGTATGGTATAGCAAGGAGCATGTCGAAGAACCTCGTGGTGGAAACTTTAGGAGCCCTCCACTACGGCGGCCTTCAGGGTCATATTGAGGTTTGGGAACGAAAACGGCACGCACACACGAAGTGCACCTCCCTCCCCCTCCTCCCCTTCACGAAAAAAAAAAAAAAAACATTTCTGGCTGCACAATTCCACTGGTCCGAATGAAACTTTACACCACTACCACTACTCGTGCCGTTAACTTCAAAGTATTTAATTTACGTAACTGATTTTTTTTCCCGATTACGTAACGAATGCGCGTCCATTCTAGCGCCTGAATTTACGTGACTGATTTAAGTGACGAATGCATGTACGTTGTAGTGCTTGATGGGAACATCAGCATATAATGCTTCTCATTTGATCGTACAACAAAAATCTGATTACTTTTCGCACCTGCAGCCGCGCATTCGTGATGCGTCCATGTGATGCGTAAAACATGTTCACGAAATCGTCCTATTTCGATCATGTCTTAACTGTGTCTATATGGCTTTCAGCCGGAAACAGCTTAGGCAGTTACCTGCACACCTTGCAAGGTTAGTTCCCCCACGAACCTATTCTCCTCCATACGATTTTTGTAATCTTTTACCGCCTTGTCTTATGTGGCAGGTGACACAAGCACACATTCTGCAGGTCAATAAATGTGACCATAAAAATTGCATCAATTACATTGCGATATGCGCATGCCACGTGCGATCATTACTGTTTCTTTTCCTGCCCTCCGGTTCCTACGGCCTTTCTGTCCTCAATACCTTTCCTCTAGCCGATCTAGCCACTTATGTTGGGGTGGAGGGGGGTTGGTAGCACAAAAACTAGCTCTATCATAGCATAAATAGTGTCAGCGTCAGATCACAGTGCTACCCTTCAATTGTCCTAATTGAGGTGGACGACAAGCCCAGAAGAGGGAGAGGGAGTGCTGACACAGCACTCCCCCCCCACCTCTAGATTCACCTCTGCCCTGGACTCTTTTGTATATTCCGGCAGAATTCTGCTTTTCCATTACAGAGCTCACGCTTTTCATGGTATGACCTGCTTTCGAGCCATGTCATAAAAGGCAACTTGTTCTCCAATACGACCACAAAAATAATTCTGGAAATAAAAAAAAAAAAAGCGGATATCGCTTCCAATGGTGTGTACTCTCTCCGCCTCCTGGCATGCCTAGTGCTGAGAGCACATATCGTGGTCTCCGTTGTGGCGGCGCAGTAGTGATTGCGACGCCAACGAAGAAGAAAGTGCAAAGGGCGCGCTGACGCACATGCTATTCTTTTCACCTTGTCCAGTGTATAGCAGCATACAAGACCCCCCCCCCCGCCTTTTTTTTTTTACCCCAAGTTCTCACGTCGAAATGATGATAGTTCCAATAACCACGAAACTCCAGACGAACAGCTTTATTGAAGATTTCACAAATGTAAACATCACCTGAACAGGCACACACAAGAACACAATAGTATAAGATACCTACTGTTCTGAAAGACGTTCAGGTTTGTACCATCAGCTTATCACTAGATAATTAGACCTATAGGGGAGCCTTGGTGAATACAACTAAACTGCGAGGATGGTGCTTCCGCACATATCAAGGTTCTTAGGTTTGGTGGCGAGGCATGGATATGGAGTTGCAGCTTGTAGGAACAGAGGTGCTGCAAAGAAACTGGCCGCTAGAATGAGTAGACAGCTGACTAATTAGAGCCATATTTCTACTTGACCCTTCGTAGATTTTGACACCACAGACACATAAATGCCACAATAAATTATGGAAGCACCTCTAGTTTGCATAGTTTGGCTTTGGCTTTAGATTTATTTCTGCATCAAAAGATTAAGGTGTGATAGTTGTGTACTGGCACTCTGGAACACGTTTTTAGTGGCACCCAATGGGACGTGACGCAGCAAGAACAGGTTTCGTGCTCATATCAACGTTAATAGCCTGTGCTTTTTTCCATGTGCCATATTATTACGAGACATAAAAACATACGCTCGATGTATTTTTGCGTGTTTGACTGGGCAGTTAAAAGAAGAGACCTCCTCCAAGGGTTTCAGGCCTCTGAGCGAAACAGATTCCATCAAAGTGAGCTGGTGACATAGTTGGTCCTGCATATATAGAAGTTTAGCACAAGGAGGCGACGGACGACAGAAGAAACGAGGACACGACGCAAAGTGCCACAACAGGTGCTGTGTCCCTATATTTCCTGATGTCCTGCTTTGTTTCTTTGTACCGTATACGCCTGAAGCTCTAGAGATAGTTTGTAGGTAAAAAAAAAAAACAAGGACAGTATTTAAGAGTATGCTGTTATTTCCGTGAAACCCACACCATGCTCACAAACAATAACCGAAAAATATAAGCTACAGGCATCTCTTCATGGTGGCGGGTGTTGCTGCAACTGCTTAGACGAAGCTACAGGTGAAATTTTAAGTGTCTCGCAGTATTTGGTTAAAAAAAAAAGAGGCACTTTAGGCTCGCTTGATGTCACTTAACACGAAACAGCACACAACTTAAATGAATCACACATTTTATAGAAAAGAACGCAAAAAGAAGTGATACATAAATATGATGCTGATAGCAACAGGAAATGTTTTTTTTTTTTCTGACTGCAAAGTGCCGGAAGTCTTTTCACTAAATTAGTGCACTTCTATATGCTGATCGGAACGTGTCATCAGCCACACGAGAAAGCTAGACTTGTTCCGTTTTCCAAAAATATTCACTTCAACGACTCATTCTGCACATGACACGAATCCTAATGGCTGGAGCAATACTCTTTATGCACGCATTTAACCAAGCGATGGATACATACGAGATGTTTGCTCAAAACACAGAATTATCGCACATCCGATCCCTTGAAATCACGTATGTCCAGTCACGCGGCAGACTTCTGCATTGAATCGTCACCTGGTGATTCTGTTGTTTGTATAGGGAAGCGCTGATGGCGAGATGGTGACATTATATAAATTTACAGGGAAGCTAGATGCTGGTAGCAAATCCAAATCACTGGCAGCCATTGGAATCATTTCGGTTATTGGCAGGGGCACTGTCAGGTGCACTGTCTGCCTTTTCCGACGTGCTGGATAGTTCTTCGGCAGTCTGCTCATGACCGGTGATGTCAACAATGGCTTCGTGTGGCATTTCAAATGTGCCCGATACTTCAGCCTTAGCTGTTGGCTGAGAGGCTTCTACGAGAGCTTCGTGGGCCATTTCTGACAGGTCTGGTGCCCCGTTTTCGGCGATTTCCTGCGAAACTATGCACCCTACTGTTTCTGGCAATTCAGCCAATGTCTCAATTTTGGTTGCCTGTATAACATCAATGTCGGTATGAGCATTATCACCCTTACTTTCAGCCATTTTTCGCGACACAATACTATCGGCAGAGTCATTTGGCCTCCCTGATAAAGCTGTCTCATTCTCGCTCACTGGCACTGAACCATCAACAACTTCCTCTTGAGTGTCTTCAGTAGGCAACTTGTCTAGAGTGTCACTCAGAGGCAACGAACTATGGTATTCAGGAGGGCTCGAAATGTCTCCTGCTGCCGCTGCTTCCAACAGGTACGACTGCTTGCTTGTTGCACCAGACTTATCTGATGCTGCTGAAGCCTTCGAAATAATAGGTGTGGCCAGTTCTTCAATATAGTCAGGATGCCTAACTAAAGCCGTAAGTGACTGCGAAGTAACACTAGCAACATTGGCGGTCTCATTTGGAGTTGCGACCGCACCTGCCGCCCCTATGCTTGGAACTAGGATGGGCAGCAGTAGTCTGCTGCGGTTGTCTTCATATGAAGTGCCAGAAGCACTGTTGGTAGTGGGCAGAACTTTCTGTCGCTCCATTGGCTCAAAAGCAACGGAGTTTTCTGGCTCACCTTCTGATGGCTTGACACCAGGGATCTCATCTAAAGTGCTGACCGCGCCTGGCCTGCTGTCGGCACGAACTGGTGTCAGTGATCCGCCATTGCTATCCAGTTCACACGAAGTACCAACCGCAGTGTTGTTGGTAGAGTGAATGTTCTGGAGCTTCGGTGGCAGTGTTGCAATGCTGTCGGAAGCGGTGGCTGAAAATCGCAGCCGGTGTGGTACCAACAGCGTCATCGATGGCGGCGAGCAAGTCATGCCCAACTCTCGCGTCGGAGTGCTACGTGGGCTGAAGAAGGGAGAAGTGCTCTCGCTTTCGGAGTCCGTGCACGGATGCTCTGCACTCGTTTGAGATTCGGCGTCGCGAACCGGTATCCTCGAACGTTCCATGGACGCTTCCACACACTTTCGTACTTCATCCAAGAACTCGGCCCGTATCTCTTGAACCACCATCCTTGCTAGCCGAAGCAGGGTCTCATCCTAAAATTTAAGGCAAATTTACCGCTGTTAGGTCACAGATGACAACATCGGTATTTTTGTTTTTTAAAGGGCATTAAAAGATAGCAAGAACACCAATATCTAGAAATGCAGTTAGCATGGTTAAGTCCAATGCAACTGACACCCTTTGTGAAGATGCACAAGACACTCGTGCTTTTTTTAGTACAGCCGACTCCACTCATAGTGATACCGTTTACAATAATACATCAAATATAATGATAAACAACGATTACACCTTCCAGTTTTATAAGCTTTCTATGCTAACATAAACGGCTGATTGCGACGCTCCTGGGAGCGCGTGTGTCCTGTCCTATCACTTCAGTGTCACGCTTAACTTTATGCTAATTAAAATGTTTTCATCTCTTTCTTTTTTTCAACCCACTTATAATAATTATCGGTCATAACGATGAGATTTCCTTGGCACTTGAATATCATTATAAGTGCGCTGTGCCATATCGTCCACACCAAAAATATCAAGTTGTGCCTGCATATTTTGAGGCTTGTTGAAACACTGGGTTAGTTAGTTTTGTCTGCACAAGCAATCATTCGAATTTGGTGAAAAAAGGCTGGCTGACGAAACAAAATATGAGGAAGCAATTTTCGGTTCCCGACTACTTCACATCAGCACATTAAAACGACATCACGAATTTCAATCTGTTTTGGCATACTCTCACTGTCATCCCTAAAAGGTTGAAAAATGAGACTGCTTTAACCCTTTCAGATGCCAACTATCAAGAAATAATGTCTGTAAATGTGTCAAATCGCTACAACGTTACTTGAAGGTACTCAAAATTCTATTGCAACAAAAATGAGATAATTGTTGAATATGTGTGTGTCATAGTAACTTGTTCTAATTAAGTTGCAATTAAATATCTCTTTATCCTGAATTCATTGATGCTTACTCTTGGCATAAATAGAATCTAATCTCAGGCTAGAAATACAGTGGAAATTTATTTTTGGTTGTGTCAGTTGTGAGCAAGGAAAATTTCTACTTTTCACATTGCTTGCCGAAAGCGGCACATCGCACGACTCATCAAGCGTGGCAGTGCCTTCAGAAAAGTGATCATATGTATCAGTACACTGCAAAATGAGGTTGAATGAAGACAAATTATACATGCAAGAGGTTCAATTCATCTAACGTACGATATATCTTGCTCTTCCTTAGTCTCTACTTGATGCAAATAACGAAAACGAGTGGTGTACATGGCGCCTGAAAGGGTTAACATGCAACATCTTTATACAACTATTAGCTATTTTATTTCTGTTCTCAAGCAGACAAAGTTAGTGCCTCATGGCATTTCTCACTCAGTTTTTTTTTTTTTCAGACTTATCAATAAGCTTTGAAGCAAGACTACCCCTATGATGGCTGAGCAATGGAGCCTTTGCGAATACGACATTACTACACTTCCGCAAAACAGTCCATCATTATAATAATCATCATTATAATCAGCCTGTCTTATGTCCACAGAAGGACGAAAAACCTTTTGCACTGATTTCCAACCACACCCTGCACTGAGCCAGCTGATTCCATTTTATGCCTCCAAGTTTTCTTATTTTCGTTGTCCCTCCTATCTCTTAGCCATCGCTGTCAGCCCTTCCATTCTAGCGAACAACACTAATGGTGAAGTGTCTGTTCAAAGTGACAATAGCATTCCCTGCCAGATGCAGCTATAGCTTTCTGACCAAAAAGCAGGGTTACGTAAACAATGTCACCGTGAAGGGCATACTCACGCTTGGCACAGGCGGAATGCTAGGCACAGATGAAATGGAACCCGCAGTGTCATCCGGTCCTGCAGTATAAAAACAATACACACACCTTGGCAAACATCCTTGTAACGAAAACCACATATGCCACTCGGTTCACTAATAATCAAAGTATTGCTACGCAAAATCCAAATGTGGCACATAGTCTGATGGCAGCATGGTATACTCATGCTCATTGAAAAAATATTATTAATAATAAAAAAAACTGACAATTAAGTGTTAGTAGTAAGCAATAACAGCAAGTTATTCTTATAAAAGTATTACTAGTAATCAATGCTGCTCATTTTCACAAGCCCATTTTTCTAGAATATAGAGGCAGGGGTTCACAAAAAACTTGAATACGATTAAAATAGTCCTTGCCATTCGATTCGGTTAGTGAATTCAGTACAACTTTGAAAAAGTAAAAAGCTCATGAAGACTCAAGATCACTAGGAGCCCGGTCAGAGTCTTGAAAAAGAGACCAATCCAAGTAGTGACTGTTCCAACAAAGTCACTAGTTCCTGAGCAAAGAGATGCGGGAATTCACCTTCGACAAGTAATTTGTGGTCATTCAGATGAACCCGTTTTACACTAAGGCAGCCGACATACAAATCAGTCAACATTATCTAAACAAACCAATATGATTATCTAAAAACATTGGCTGTATCTGAAAGCATGTATTCATTCTTTTATTAAAACTAGGGCTTAAGCATTACTACCAGCACAACTAACTGTACTGACTATAGCAATTTGTTTTCCTACCGATCGATAGTTAAGGCTCCCGACAGCACGCGAGCCAAATATTATAACGCAACATGCGGCCTGGAATTCACAATATATTATCAAAGTCAGCTAAAAATAGCTTTCTCTTCTCTCAATCACGGAAAATAAGCCCAGTAAGCCCATTTATCAGCCATTGGCTGATTTGAACATGGCGTGCTCTGTTGTTAGAGAGGTTGCCATGAGAGGCCGTTACTTGTACACGCGTGCGTGCGTGATCGCACTGAAAAAACTGCGCATCCGAAGAAAAAAAAAGAAAAAAAAGGCTCAAGGTCACGAGGCGCAAGAGACGTTTTTTGTTTGCAACTCCCATTCCTCCGTGCTCGGCTTCCAGCATTTTCGTCGGGACGAGAGCAGAGAGAACACGGTTGCAGCGTGTAACAAATCTTTGTGACTCCGCTCCTACTAGACGGATTCTTAAAATTTTTGTGGCATTCAATTGGTGAGGTAATACGCTTTTCCAGTGAATTGATTCCATGTTTACACAAAAAAAAGTGTTTCAGGGCCCCTTTAACACAAAATAAGCAATCAATTTTTTCTGTTGCTGATTTTTTCTTTTTCTGTTCTTCAGTTCTTATACAATATTTCACTTTAAATGATAACCTTAGATTGCACTGAAGTCCTTGACAATGGGACCATTGTCTGCATATCACACACCGAGTGCCACTTTTGAGAGAACAGTTAACTGAAAATGAACACGTAGATGTAGACAGCTTGCAAGACTCACATGAGGCGCATCTCCATAATTACCCACTGAGCTTTCGAGCCATGCATAGAATAATCAGGCCACTAGCAGCTGGAGACTGCTTCATTTTCTCAATTTTTGCTTGGCGAAGCGGGGTTGCTTGTCTTTTTCAACGTTGCTGCCTTCAAGAAGACAAGGCCTCTTGTTAAAACGTTGGCTCCAGCAACGCATTCTGTTCCAAGAATTTGTTATTGCTTCAGGAGTGAATACCGTATTTTTACGGTGTGCTACCGATGTAAAATGACACCTCATAAACCCCCGCACTATTTCTCCGAACCTGCTCTCGTGGAGTCCGCTTGAGGTTCCTCCGCGAGCTGCTCAACGCGTTGCTCCGACACAGGAACAGCAGTGGTATGGGTCACGGTCGCGCTGGCCCCATCGGTTCCTCGTGGCATGGTACAGTTCACTGCCGCCATGGGGCGCGGTTCTGCAGGTACAGTCTGAAATGCTCCAGAGGAACCGACTTGGTTCACAGACGTGGAAAGGCCAATGTGGTTCACCGACGCACTCTCCGGCAGATTGCTTCGCTTTTGCTTCGTGGGTGGCCTAGAGGAAGGACAAAAACGTATCAGTAGAAACTAAAATGGACCCCCAAGCGTGGGGAGAGGGGGGGGGGGGGAGAGAAAAAAAAAGATATTTCCCCAAGCACCAAAGCATCATTAAAGAGACACTAAATAGAAATATTGAGTATTGGATTGATAAACTGCACTCTGAGAACTCTAATGTCATAAGTTTCGCTGTCATAACTTCATTATTATTGGAGAAAATCAAGGTTGAAGTTTCGTTTTCAAATTTCGCACCATAATCCCCGCACGTGATGCAGAAAATTCCACAATGTATATTTCGTATTTTCATGACATGGGCTCCCCGAAATTTTCTGAGACTTTGTATGTCAAGCCTACGGCACCCTCAGATTACAATGTACTTCAATTTTTTTAATTAGAAGCTACTTAGGAACCAGTAGATGCCTTTAAATATTGATGACTTCACAGTGTTTGATGCGGGAATCTCCACCCGCAGTTTCTTTTTTGGTGCATTTTCTCGCTTACCAAGCGTCGTGCTGCGGTAAGAGTGGTGTTTTCGGGATCGCGAAATCGTACTTTATGCAAAAAAGCATTTTGCTCTTCAGTGTCCATTCAAGTCAGCACATGCCTCAATTACTCACACTTTCATTGCCATCAGAACATGCACATCTTCCAGTAGAGATACAACAGAGAGAAATGCAACAAAGACACGAGTATATCGACTGAAAAATCAATGACATTGTATCTGCCAAGTCTTTTTAAGCAGCCAAAAATCTTCATTTTTATGTAGCCTAAGAAATGCACATTGTTTTGCGACCCTTTGGGACGAACACAGAGAAGCGGAAAATTTGGAATCGGACCACCACATTTATTCAATTCATGTGTTACTCAGCTCACATGACCAGCGGGGAAACGAAAAAAAAAAACAAAACAAAATGATCACGATGCTCGGAATGATACTAGACTGTCTCGCAAACGCTCGAACACTTACGGTATCACGACATACTACTGGCCGCTTCTTGAATGTACATGAAAACAAGCCACAAAACACCATTTGTAAACAAAGCTCGTAAAAGTATCGAATAACACAGTTCCGCCATCAGGCCCTACCGTTCGTGAAGCAGCCCCAGCTGTTTTGGTATACTCATTGCAAGCAGGCACGTTGAAATTCAATGTGAAATTCGTGCTCAACGCGTTTTGCGCTCACTGCGCTACCAATAATTACCTGCACAGATCGTCCATGGAGGCCCTGACACCGGTGGGAGCCGCTTTGATGCTTAGACTCTTTGCGAACGCGTCGGGGCTCAGGCAGTTCGCATTTCTCGGCATTCTCCCCTGCCAGACGAGGTCGCAGTGGACGACTTCCTTGTGAGCCATCGTCGCAACCATGTAGTTTAGGCTGACTTCGTCTCCCTCGCGCAGTACCTCCTTGAGATCATCTAGAACGACCTCCCCGTCCTTGTAGAAGTAGCCATTGGTGAAGACTATCTCGCGCACGCCTTCCGCCTCTTGGACCTTGACCGTGGCCATGCAGTCGAGTAGTTCAACGATCGTTCCCCTCACGCTGGGATAGATCGAGATGGAAGGCTCCTTTGTAGAGTGAGCCATTGGCGCCGAAACATGTTGCACGCCCGAGTCAGCCTGCAAAAACACCCGCAACCTCTGTAGCTGCCGCAAAGCCCACATCTGAAGCGTTGAAACCTAAAGGCTGTCTCACATAGAAAGACTGCAGCACAAGGAGGAAAAAAAAAAGGCAGGTCGCTACTCCTTGTGTCATATATTAATACTTATTAGCATGTACGTGCTATAATGACAGTGTAATTTCTGTAGTAGCTACTTTGGAGTTGTCCTCAGATATCTGATGTTATCTGAAGCTATTTGCCACTAGAAGTTATCTCTGCTGTTTGAATGTTCACTTGAACATCATTATCACCAAGTCACATCTGCCATAAATATACTTCGTTATATCTTATGTTCAAAACTTTGTTATAAGCGATTATTTGTAACACTATTCATGACAAACTATTCTTCACTTACTTCGTTAAAACAATAATTTGTTATATTGAAGGTTGAGTGTCCCCTGCTATTTGAAGCTATTTCGGCTGTCTGAATCTACCATCTATTTGAAGCTATTCACACTGCCTGAAGCTACAGCTAGCTAAGGCTATCTTTGCTATCTGAACCTATTTTCTATTTGGAGCTATCTCTGCAGTTTGAAGCTACCTGCTCCCTTATGCTATCTGTCCGAACCTACCTACTAACTGAAGTTATCTCTGGTGTCTGAATCTGCCTCCTACACCAAGCTATCTCTGCTACTTGAAGCCAACTCTGCTATCTTAATCCACCTGGAACCTATCTGAAGCTACCTGCTATGAAGCTATCATGCTATCCTCTCTGAATTTATGTACAATCCAAAGCAATCTTGGCTCTATGCATCTACCTACTACCTTAGACTATATCTGTTATATGAATACTTGCTGCCTGAAGCTATCTCAGCTGTCTGAGCCTACCTTTTTGAAGCTACCTGAAAATACTCACACCTGTATAGTTAAAGGAAACCAACACCATGTCGTTAGTCTTCCTTGGAAGCTTTAAGGCCAATGCAGTTTTTAGAAGATTACCTAAAATGCAACTGGAAACAAGCTGGCCTCATGTGAAATAACATAAAAGGCAGGAAAATTGATAGTTCAATGGCATTTTCACGTTGCACAGCTGAAAGTCGTGCCAACTGTAACAACCGTGCAATCCACATCACCGAACGCTGTTGCATGGTCGCATGACGATTGATGCAGTTGCACCGCAACAGAAATAAACTGTGTTGCCATGTGAAACAGCTTCAAGAGTCCATCGCAGTATTTAAAACCATTCAAGGTCACGTACAAAGTGTGAAGATATCGCTCAGGAAAGGAAAGAAAGAAGGAATGCATGAAAGTAACGAAATGATGGAACATGCCCCAGTAGCACGGAAGCTAGCTTGTGTCCCCGCAGGCCTCTGCACATAGAACAGGGCTTAGATGATTTTGCGGAGTCATCACGTCGCACTGCAGCAACCCCGCATCGATATGTTTCACACAGTTTAGAGAAGCACAGCCATTACACAGAAGCTACTGACATGCTTGACGTCTGCACAAATAACTATACCATTAGTTGAACTTCACAGCATCTAGTGCAAGAAATGGTTTTAAAGTTTGTTTTACATGGCGATCATAAGCACGTCATGAGATTGGTGCCCACTAAGGAGCCTGAGTGATAAAAGGAAGGCATGCAAAATATGAATGCAAAAAAGACAATTAGACAGCAGAAACAATGTTTGTAATGTTTGTCTCGTGTTCCATGTTTCGTGTGTCCCCTTTCCATGCCACAAACTCCAACCGACTTTTCTCTACTACCAACCGACAGTGCTGGAATAAAATGGTGACTTTTTTTTTTCTCCCACAGTGCAGTCACCAATATCATGTTTCAGCAAACTTTCAGATGCACTTGTTCTCTGCAGTACTCATGTGGGAAGGTAACCATTACTGTGGGTTAAAGTAATCTGGCAAGTCGTCTCCGAAAAAAAAAAAACAGCATTTGTGCCTACTCTAAAGGAGTTCCTGCTGCAAGGCTGTTTTGGCGAATGAAAAACAGTGAAATTACTGGTGCTTATTCTACGAAAATAACAAGCAAGTGGCGTGTGCTGAAAATGTGGCATTTCTTGACAAAAGTGGGAAGTTTGGCGGGTGCTGTCATGTGACACCAAGTCCCTTTCGTGTGAATTCCGAGTGATGCAACGATAGATTGATTGACTGACAGAATAGTCAAGTGGTGGACCTGTGACACTGTTCCGTAAAGCTCGCAAAGACAGAAGTGTAGCAGAAGGCGAGTGCCATAGAGAATATCAAAGCAGGGGCATTTTCTCCCAGAAGAACATGCGATGAGCATGGACAGAGAAAGCTAGAGTAAAAGGCCATGCCAGGGAGGTCCAGAGGGGTTGGACGTAAAAATGTACGTGCTCTTACATTTACTATGGCGTGAGCACCAGTCTGCTTCGCCTTGGAGTCTCCTGGAACAGGGCAGTAGTTAAAGCTGTAGACACGTTGTCCGAGCTCCCGATGACCAGGACACTCCGCAATGCATAACAATAAGGATGACTGCCAGTTGGGCGTGTTGGTAATGGTTCATGATGAGACAAGCGCAAAAAATACACACACTCAGAGAGGACACAGACAAGCGTTTACTAGCAACTGAAATTTTTATTTCGAAGCGAACACTAATAAATACATCAGACGCATGAACGTCACTCCCCAACTTCCCCTGTCATCATCAAAAACGTGATAATACAAAATAAGCACGCGCCCACAACCGGAAACAAACACGTACCAAGAACTAAGAAAAGAAAACGTAAAAAACAAAGAAACATAAATAAAAAACAAAAAAACGTAACACAGAGAAAAACACTGGGTTATGTGACGTCCAAAAAAGCAAGTTCCGCATCTGTTACTAGAACTGACGTTTGGCTGACGCAACTGTCCCCTCCTTTCCATATTCTATATGCTTCCATTATTTCTCTCGTCGTCCGTTTGTTGTGCCTGTCAATTATTCGTGTGTCGTGAAATTTCGGTTGGCATGTGCATTCCTTGCAGTGCATCGCTAAATGTGAGTAAGGGGCCCCCTTTAGTGAACTCTCATGTTCACGAAAGCGCACATTTATGCACCGACCCGTCTGACCAATGTATTCCTTTCCACATGTGAAAGGAGTTCCATATACAAGATCTTTTTTGCACTCAACATACCTCCTGCCATGCTTTATGCTGCATTTTTTCGATTCCCCAGTTCCTTTCTTGTTAGCTAGCGTTTTCACTGCTGGACAAATCTTTGATAACTTGTTTTCAGCTGAAAAAACAACCCGCACGCCATACCTTAATGCAACTTTTTTCAATCTATGAGAAATATTGTGCAGATACGGGATCACCACTGTCCGCTCTCTTTCACCCTCAACTTGTCTCCTCTCTTGGCTTGTGCCAATGATTGCATTTTTTACTTCCCGATGATTCCTCTCACAGGCCAACAGGATACAATCATCTTGGTAAGCGGCTCCCCTCAAGCGCTTGATCTGCGCGGAAACACTTTCATTCAATGAGTGTACGCACGATTTTATGAGGGCAGCTTTGATGCAAGAAGTTGCAATCCCATTCTTTACTATCTTCGAATGTGCGGAATGATAGCTCAGCAATGGTTTTTTCGATCTAGGGTGATACATCCAACACGTGTGAAAAGGAGACAAATTAATTTTTATTTCTAGTTCCAGAAACTGAATGTGACGTTCCTTTGGCACTTCAAAGGTAAACTGTAAGCCACACCCGTTTTTCCTAAAAGCTTTTAAAACAGTCACTAACGTGCTCATACCCGGATCAATTTTTACCAAAACAAGGTAGTCATCTACAAATCTAAACAGCTTCAGATCCATACCATCTAGCCCTTTACCTACTGCTGTGTCGAGTTTGCTCAAAAAAACATTGCATAAGATCGGGGCGATACTAGACCCAATGCAAATCCCGTCCTGGACGTACACTTCTTCATTCCAACCCACTAGCGTGGAACTCAGATACATGGCCAAAATCTCCATAGAACCTTCTACAGACACTACACAGGCATTACAAAAAGCCACTTCATCATTTTTTTCGGTGATACAGTCTTGTACGCTTTGTAGTAAAGGACCATGCGGAACAGAATAATATAGATCGACGACATCAATACTGAAGGCATCAGAGACCCTTACATCATCTCCCTTTAAGTAGTCCACTACTTCCACGGAATTGGAAACCAAAAAAGGGTCACAATACCAGAGCGTTTTCAGGTGTTTTTGCAAAAATTCGGACACGAGACGTAGCCAGGTACCCCTTTCCGAGACAATGGTTCGGAACGGAAGGTTCTCCTTGTGTGTTTTCACCGTAAAGAACGCTTCCAGCAACAAGCCTTTTTAACCTTTTACTGCTGAAGACAGCCTGCTCAGGTTCAAGTCATCTAGCTTCCTAAACGCCCGACGTTTTACAAGGCTAACCTTCTCCTCAACTTTGCGGAAATTCTTTTCTATAGCAGCCTGGGCCTTCTCCAAATATAGCTTTTCTGGCAAAATCACAAAGTAACCCTCCTTATCCGAAACTGCAATACGATTACCACTAGCAGACAGGAACTTAATCACAGGTCCCATTTTCTTTGCCATGTGTGGTGCTACATTGCTAGACGAAAACACATACACGCAATCAGTACTGCACCTCAGTTTTTCCTCGTCCTTCACACGGCTTGCCACGGACCTGGCCACTTCCACCTTCTCGGCACGGGAGAGAACTGGTTCCACACAGAACTTGGGTCCGTGTTGAAGAAGCATTTTATGATGGTCGGGCAAAGCCAGATCTCCTAGGATCATGACCTTTCCTTCCGTACTTGTGCGTCTTTCCTTCTTGGGTAAACTTCTTCGTGCCTGGTTCCACAAAGCCTTTGTGGCACTTTCTGACAGCCGTAGCCACTCTCGGTAATGTCGGTGTCCATTTCCACTCTGAGTGCGACAGGCCAATCGCAAGCAGTCTTTGAAGTACCGAACCTGAAGGCTCCATTCCGAGGACAGTTTTTTGCATAAACGTCTGCTGTTTCCACGAGTAGGAGCCAGTAACCCGCACAAAAGTTGCACATCCGGGGGGCACAGCGACGCTCGGTTATACCAAGAGGCAATGCGAATCTTGCAAACGTAGAGAGCGATTAACGAGGTGATGGTGGCAGGGTTAGAAAGGCTTTTTGTAACGCCTGTGGTGTGTCTGTAGAAGCTTTTATGGAAATTTTGGCCATGTATCTGAGTTCCACGCTAGTGGGTTGGAATGAAAAAGTGTACGTCCAGAAGGATTGGATTTGCATTGGGTCTAGTATCGCCCCGATCTTATGCAATGTTTTTTTGAGCAAACTCGACACAGCAGTAGGTAAAGAGCTAGATGGTATGGATCTGAAGCTGTTTAGATTTGTAGATGACTACCTTGTTTTGGTAAAAAATGATCCGGGTATGAGAACGTTAGTGACTGTTTTAAAAGCTTTTAGGAAAAACGGGTGTGGCTTACAGTTTACCTTTGAAGTGCCAAAGGAACGTCACATTCAGTTTCTGGAACTAGAAATAAAAATTAATTTGTCTCCTTTTCACACGTGTTGGATGTATCACCCTAGATCGAAAAAACCATTGCTGAGCTATCATTCCGCACATTCGAAGATAGTAAAGAATGGGATTGCAACTTCTTGCATCAAAGCTGCCCTCATAAAATCGTGCGTACACTCATTGAATGAAAGTGTTTCCGCGCAGATCAAGCGCTTGAGGGGAGCCGCTTACCAAGATGATTGTATCCTGTTGGCCTGTGAGAAGAATCATCGGGAAGTAAAAAATGCAATCATTGGCACAAGCCAAGAGAGGAGACAAGTTGAGGGTGAAAGAGAGCGGACAGTGGTGATCCCGTATCTGCACAATATTTCTCATAGATTGAAAAAAGTTGCATTAAGGTATGGCGTGCGGGTTGTTTTTTCAGCTGAAAACAAGTTATCAAAGATTTGTCCAGCAGTGAAAAGGCTAGCTAACAAGAAAGGAACTGGGGAATCGGAAAAATGCAGCATAAAGCATGGTTGGAGGTACGTTGAGTGCAAAAAAGATGTTGTATACGGAACTCCTTTCACATGTGGAAAGAAATACATTGGTCAGACGGGTCGGTGCATAAATGTGCGCCTTCGTGAACATGAGAGTTCACTAAAGGGGGCCCCTTACTCACACTTAGCGATGCACTGCAAGGAATGCACATGCCAACCGAAATTTCACGACACACGAAGAATTGACAGGCACAACAAGCGGACGACGAGAGAAATAATGGAAGCATATAGAATAAGGAAAGGAGGGGACAGATGCGGAATTTGCTTTTTTGGACGTCACATAACCCAGTGTTTTTCTCTGTGTTACGTTTTTTGTTTTTTATTTATGTTTCTTTGTTTTTTACGTTTTCTTTTCTTAGTTCTTGGTACGTGTTTGTTTCCGGTTGTGGGCGCGTGCTTATTTTGTATTATCGCGTTTTTGATGATGACAGGGGAAGTTGGGAAGTGACGTTCATGCGTCTGATGTATTTATTAGTGTTCGCTTCGAAATAAAAATTTCAGTTGCTAATAAGCGCTTGTCTGTGTCCTCTCTGAGTGTGTGTATTTTTTGCGCTTGTCTCATCATGAATGCATAACACACTCTGAAACTTACAATGCTGTGCGCACACACGCCTACACGCCTTTATAAGAAGCGCTTATACAAAGGAGTAGAGTAACGCGATGCTAAGAATATTTCCTAGCTTAAATTTGCTTTTGCTCGACTGCATCAAGAAAAAATACCAGCATGGCCCACAGCCATCGCTGTCCCTCCCCCAGACAATTCGCATCCATGCTCCATCCAATGACGCTTACTCATTTTTGTGATGTCAAGCCCTTGGCGAGTTTTAGATAACTTACTTACCCATAAAAATGCCCTCTTTTTTTTTTTTCTCGCTGGTTTTTAGTTCAGAAACTTTAATGTTCTGGTGAGTATTGTTGGGGACTCTTGACAGCACTGCTGGTTCAAATGTTATGCTCATCATATCAACAGGTGCAGCAGCACACTTTTGAAAAAGACCAAGGGGACAAGAAAGGCTAGACATTCGCTACCCTTTGTCCTCTATATTGCTGTCTCCTTTGTCATTGTCAAAAGTACGCTACTTTGCCTGCGTGGTATGACGATCGATCACCAACTAGACCAGTTTTCAACCCTACTAAATGTAACACTTCAGGCAGACACAACGAAAATTCCGTTTGTTCAACTCCCAATATACATAGAAGTTACGTTAGCTGAAAAAAAAAAAAAAAAAACTCGTGATTCAAGCACAAATTTGGTAGAGTGACTCTCTCACGTGTGAACGGCAAGTGCACCATGGTTTTGTAGGCAGAAGTTGCTTTTTATTTCTAATGCTGTCGCAGACTGTAGATGGCGAGTCAAGTTTTATACTGAGATATACAAGGGTTCATTTTCTTTAGACAGATGGGCCTGCCCATTCCCTCCTTACTAAGCCCAATCTCAACAAAAATATTGTTTATACTACTACTACTACTACTACTACTACTACTACTACTACTACTACTACTACTACTACTACTACTACTACTACTACTCAAAAGCGAGGGTGACGTGACATACATGGAGAAATAGTTCGGCATCGTTTCCATAGATACAAGCGTGTTTGAGACTTGCAATGCTAGTCCCACATTAGGTAAATGACTGTCAACACAGTGCAAGGTCACGAAACTAGCGCAGCCAATCCAATTGTGGCAGATATTCCTATATGCGACAATTCTACAAGTAACTCCACGGTCGCCCCGTTCTGAAGCACAAGCCACGCCAGCTTTCCTTTCATAGATTTGAGCATGGGCAACAGACAAGAAACTTACTCTGCGGTTGCTGGACAGTGACGGCTTCTTTAACGGCCGCTGCACCTAGCATCTCTTCTGCAAAAGTGTTTGCCAAGTGTGGCTGGCTACCGTTGTGCTGGCTCGCATCCACCAAGACATCAGGGTCAGAGCGGCTGCACAGATGATCGGGCAGCAAAAATTGCCTATGGTGAGCTTGAACAAAACTATCAGGCTGAAATGAGCATGCAGGTACATCAAGTATCAGAAATTCAAAAGTTGAATTTCAAAAATTAGGTTCGGATAAGCAGCTTCAACTACTAGTTGTATTTCATCCTAGACACGTGGTATTCTCCTGGACTAAACTTTATGCAAACAACATTTCAAAAATTTCATGACAATTACATATCCATTTTGCGGGCCTCCTTCAAGAATACTTCATTCCACTTCTAACTACCGGTGCCTTCTGTACACACTTTCCCACTGCTCCAGCTATGAAAAGATGGTGTAATTATACCTCTACATTTTTGTGCAAGTGGCAAGTAAACAAAATGAATAAACATACATATCGAATGTGACTACAGCGCATAGAAGACAACAGACTGATCAAGACTTGTTTATTGTTCTGCCGTCTTCACATGAGCTGCAGTCACATTAAAAGCGTAATGCCAACTAACCCGCACCGAAACAATGCTTCAAGATACTTACAAAGGCTGCTGCGGGCTACTGCTTGAGCTATTGCGTTGAGCTGCTCGTGCACACAGAAGTTTGAGAAAGTCTTCGGGGGTCAGGCAAACTGCATTCAGGGGTTTCTTTCCTAGCCATGCGAGGGAACAGCGTGCCTCTTCCCTGCCCCGACTCGTGCCAACAATGTAGTCGACGCAGACCTCGTCATCCACTCGCAGAACCTCATCCAGGCGGTCCGTGATGGCTGTGCCATCTTTGTAGAGACAGGTGAACCTAAGGCTCCTAGAGCCGGAGGCTTCCTTCACTTCGCACAGCACCTCCCGCGAGGCTACTAAAATGACAACTGCCCGCCTGCCCGGAAAAATGTCGACAGACGGTTCTCCGGGGAAGCGTGCCGCCTCTCGGCACGGACCACCTTGTTCGTCCTCTACGCACCTCTCGTCCATCGCCTTCGAGCACTTGGAGGTGAACGTGTGTTTGCTGCACTCGACACTGAGCTGTGGCGGCCGTTTGCCGGTCCACACGAGCGTGGCGAGCCATTTGCCGTCGTCTTCGACAGCATCGAAGAACACCTCCACCCCATCTTTGATGTCTGAGCTCCAAGGCAGCTCGTCGAATGACTTGATCTGTCTGCCTGCATTGTACACGGAGGAAATTTCTGCAAATGATCTAACCTTCCCATCCACAGAGCAGATGCAACCAGCTTTGTCAGACTGCTTGAAGAAGATTCCCCTAATCTTCGAGAGCGTCCGGCGTGCAGACCATGGCACGGGCTTCCCCCCGGAAGCTTCATCACCTGTACGTAATGAATCCTTCGGAGTGTCCTCTTCCCAGTCGGGAAACCCCACCGAGTAATCCCTTACATCAACGTCAGACGATTCTGAGTCGCTGCTACCATCAAGAATACTCTTCATGTCAGCCTCATCTTCAGACATAAAGACTTCATCGCCACTGTCGACGTCTGACTGAGCAGCACCCTCCATATCGGACGGGACAGACCAAACCCTGGTGGCTTTCCACTTGACCCACTTGCTGCCTTTGCTGTCTGGCTTCGCATCAAATCGGACCCGGTCGTTGGTTGTGAGTATGTCGGCTAAGTTCCTGCTACCCTTGGTGAGTGCCTTGTCCACGACACTGCTGTGAAAGAATGCGCAGCTCTTCTTCTTCAGGCCGAATGTAATAAAGCCGAAGTCTGGCTTCACTGTGTGTATAATGCCGGATTGGTCGTACAGCCGGTCCTCCTCGTTTATGGACAGCTTTTCAGTTGGCTTCGATGCTGAAGCAACAACCTCCTGTATGCGTTCCACGCGGGTTGCTTTGAAGGCGGCCTTGTGCCCCTCCGATTTAGCTGCGTCAAGAATGACACAGTCACCTTCAATCAGGCCAGCATACATCAGAGAGGTGTGCCGATTGCCTTCGAAGCTCTTGACATCAAAGTAGACGGTTGTCTTGAGGGGTTGTTCAACAGTTATAAACCCAAAGTTTGGGAATATGCGAAACACTTTTCCCGACACTCCACACAGGGCAGTGGCGTCGTCGGCTGCAACTTCCTGAGGTGTAGCTGTTTTAGGCGAAGGTCGCAAATACACTCGACCAGAATTGTCAATCACAAACACTTCTGGATGTTTTTCTATGAATTTCTGAATCGCCTCCTCATTCCAGCCATGCTTTACAGGTACGCTAGGAGGCAGTGATGACATGTGGCCTGGCAGCTTGCTTATGCAAATTCCTTGGTTAGCCTCAATACGCTTCTTTAGAAACGACAACATTTTGGCATTGAGGGATTGTAGCCTGGTGACTAGAAGATGAGGCTGTTGTACCTGCAAGTAAGGAGGCAGATGTACGCAATTTGGGTAGCACAAGCAAGCTGCTAAGTATGCTGCGCATGTTCCACATTATGCAATATTAATAATCACAAACACACACACACGTGAAGATGGCAATGAAAGTTTTCCACCAACAACTTGAAAGAGAGTATACACCAAAATCAGATGATAGGTTGACTGCAGCATCAGCTTCATGTGCTTGCATTAAGGCCTGCGATGAATTTTGATATTTAGAAATGAGGTGTGGTGCCTCTTCCAGAACTGTTGTGACAACTATCAGCGAAAACCTCGGGGGATCACCTCAAAAAGAGTGATGGAGATACGTATAGCAAATATGATGACCATTTTCAAAGCAACTTTTCGACAAGCACATCTTGGATGCAGCCATAACATCTCAAAAGTGTTGTAAATGTGAGATACCCCACGAAAATGTACAGCCAAGGCAGCAATATCAGCCTTTGTACTCCAGTGCAACAGAGCAGAAAGGAGGCACCGTCTTTCGCTGATGAAAAGGTCCCTTCTACTAAACAATGCGGCCTCATGTAGTATGAAAACATTTCTAAGTCCAATTTCATTTCTGCACAAGGCAGCAAACCACTTACTTGTACTAGGTTAAAGGAGTACTGACACAAAAACTTTTGCCACACATTTTTTTTTTCTTCCGAAATGTGTTCCTGTGGGCCTATTAGTCATAACATGGCACATTGTTTTCTGCAGCAAGCAACATAATTACAGGCTCCTCATTATTGACCAGTGTCGGTTTCTGTTTGAAAGAGCTCCGAAAACAACAAGCCACCAGGTGAAACAATCGCCACGTGGCGTGGGCAGCTCTTGACCATGTCAGCCTATAAAACTGTGACGCACTCCCGCACGGTACGCATCAAGAAGTCCTTTCGAATAGGGAACGGGACTGCAGTGTCGCCAAACACAAAACTTTTTTTTAACATGTGCGCTGCGACCTCACACTCGCGTCCAGCCACTGAGATGTATAGACGGCTGGAACAAACATGGCAAAATAAAAATAGAGGCTACGATGTCATCATAAATTGTTTTATTGACTGCAGCGTGGCGACGTGAAGGCAGTAAGTAGGTCCCCATAGGGTCCCTTTTGATGGTGTCAATAACTTCAAGATCCAAACTTCAAAATTGCTGTAGAATACCTTCCAAGCTATATTAGCTATTCATAATTTGCAGATGGTATATGCATGTTCATGGAAATTGATCCCACAGGCTATCTCGCCCGATATTGTGTCAGTACCCCTTTAACCTCACAACCTCCCTGCATTTTCTTTTTCATCTATGTCTCTCTCTCAAAGTTCAATGCCAAAGGATAAAAAATAATAGTTTCACATCTCTACTTGCTCACATTCAGGCAAACACTACTGGCCGCATTCATTCTTCGACAACATTGTTTCGTTGCTGGGAGACGTACGCATGAAATCCAGCAGGCAGACATTACTGCCCTGGTAACCCACGTGATGTTACTGTGACGTGACGCTCGTTCCTGTCATCACTCTGAGGTGTTCCACCATGTGGTGGGAACTTCGGCAAAATCGTTAAATGTGCCATGTAAATCGTGCAATATTATAGCACTGACGTGCACTTACTAGCAAATATCGTGGCCCCCAATTAATGGCCTTCAACATAAAACTATCACAGAACTTCTTGGTGTCTAAAACTCCTTGTAAGAATGTTTTCGACACATTTACGACCAAATAGTTACTATAACGAGAAATCGGAAGGGAAAATCGCAGAATTTCAGGAGCTCTTCCCGAATCAGGGCTGTGGCAACAAGCAAATCTTGGTGTGCCCGACGTGCTGCTTTTCCTTCCTTAATATTTTTGAAATAAAGATAGCAATTATATGGACACTCTCGGCTGATTTGATATGTACCAAATATGTATATGTATGTATACAGGGTGTTTCAAGAAATGTGTCCAATATTCTTTAAAAATCACAGAAAGGAGGTTCCAATATTATTTAAAAATCGCAGAGTATCTGTCTGCTACTTGAGGCATTGCCTTTCTTGAGGCAGAAGGCATCTTTAATGCGTAAAAACAATAATTATGGGAGTAATTGTTGAAATTAACACATTAACTTTTAACCAGTGGTGAAAGCCAGTCGAGTCAAATGGATGAATTCAAGCCCATCCTACATACAGTCCATAGCCACTGAAATTTCGGAAAAGCGGCCACTGGTAATCATCACGGAGCGATGCAATGAGCCTGATTTAGCTAGAGAAACGGAAACTGACGCACCAAGCGGCTATTTTGACCACCCAGGGATCATTAATGTGCTACCAAAATGAGCTACACAGGAATTTTTAAAATTTTATCACAATCTGTATGCGACACGTATGGCTGAGAATTAAAACAAGTACCCTTTGTGCTTGGAGCAGTGCAGCTGTTATGCTAGCATGGTGTACATAGCTCCCTGGATCATGTAAGACATCAGCGCACAAAAGATAAAGTTGAATCGAGTAGGCATATGGCGGCCCAGCGTTAAGTAAGCGTTTTCTTGGAGCTGACACCCTGTTAAGTCATTTCACGGTCCTACCACGATGTTGACTAATCACTTTAACGTCAACCAACATTGGCAAGTTATTAGACTACGAGTGTTTAAAGCCCCAAAGGCTCACATTGTGCCACGAGGGAAGACACACTGAAGATTATCCAATTAATTTTGACACCCAGGGCTTTATGGGCACGTACCGTAAATCGCTACCCACACGAGCACATTTTCCCATTCCAATCGGCTTCGGCATGCATCGTAGGGAATCGAACTTGCAACTTCAGCAGACTGAAGTGTCGTTTGAGTGGTAGAGCTTTAACGCGCTCGCAGCCTCTCCGTTAGACAGCCAATTTTTATTTATCTGTCCACTTGCAACGAGGCTCCAAAGATATTTAGACCACATTTGACGGTTGGTGATACCGGATGCCGTCTACCCACTTGTCTAGTGAAGCCGACCCAACGGCACAAAAACAAATGAAAGCGGTCAAAAAAGTACTCTTACTTGCACTAGCATACCATGAAATATAGATGCCACAGCGCTACCTAACACATACTTACTGCAGGATACCCAATTGCAGGAGGGAGCAAGGTGTTCTTCGCGGAACTTTCGGTCGAAAACGAATAATCGACGCACGTACGGAACAACAATCAGGTCGACATACCACACTTTCATCGGCGGAGTAATCTGCGCAGCTGCCAAATTTTGCGCTGTCATAAGAAATAAACGTGACAATAATTAAGGCACGGTCAATGAGCACTAGTCACGAAGAGAGAACACACGTGCACGATGCGGCGAAATCAAACGGATCACGCTTCCGTACATAACTTTCGTAGGAACAGTGTGAACTAAGGAAAGCCATATACTGGAACTGGAGTGCACAGCGAGTTAGAACTATTACCAAAACTATAACCGCCTCGAAACGGCCGGCGCACCGCGGCTGAGCAGTACGGCGATCGCAGGCATAAAATAGCAACTCTCGCCAGACTGATTTGTCAAGATGCTCTAGTCAAAATCTGCACAGCAAAGTGCGCGCTCGTGGCCGTTCTGATAGAATACCCTTACCTTAACTCTTCAGCTGAGCACAACGTCCATTTGTACACACAGTTTCGAGATCTGTCAAACGACCGCCGAGATCACACTCAGATCAAGCTCGCCGCGTTTCGTATCACCTACCAGTTTGGCCGCGTTCGTTCATTCGGAGCACGTGATTTGGAGTGACCAACCTTTCTCTCTCTCTCTCCTTTTCTTCAAGCCTCCGAGCTGCCAATCTTTAAAACCTTATTTGTTGGAAGTCTCAGAGTCCAAGTTTGTGACGTGTTACAAATGAGTAGAGAAACCGAAACTCGTTTTTGTGTGTCGCGTTAGTCAAGTCAGTATTTTAAATGGAATCGTCACAGTGACTACTACCCATAAACATTATGGGCAATTCAATGGCCATGAAAAGATGGTTGTTATAAGCAGGTGCAGGCATTTATTTCATTTGACAGTCCTTTCGTTTCTAAGGCTTGGAAACAGTTTTTCTCCAAGAGAGCGATTGTGCCGACGCCTCGCAAACTATCGCATCAAATGCATTGCCCGTTTGTGGCTTCTTTTTATACGACGAAGGCTACGCACACATCATTCTTCACATTTTTCCCGTGGTTCCTGTGCATTCGCATCGTTTTTGGTTCGAGCGGGGACTAAGGCATTCACCCAGGGATCTCAATTAACCAGTCGTATTTCGTACAAGTTCACTTTCCGTGGCGATTTCATATAAAACCCCTGAAAACATTCTCAGATCTTCAGCGTCTCCTTCAGCGCATAACCCATAGAGTTTCATACAATAATTATTATTGTATGAAACTCCATGGCATAAGTAGATGTCTCGGTATCTACTAATGTTATTTTCGGCTGTTTCGTTTCTCGAACCAAGAACAAGGCCGGATCCCTAAAGCCTTACGCGCGCCAGGACCAGTTTGCAAGTTTTACGGCTTCTATGACGCAATTATTTTATCATACGGGTTAAAACAACGTTGGTTAAACGTTCGTCGTGATCAATTTGTGATCTTTTTTTGGTAGTAGCCATCAGTAGCCACAGGGTAGCCATAAATGCGGACATCATCATCATTCCAGTTTTCGTTCCGTGCCAGTTCGCGTGTTTGGCCAGCTTGGCGTACCCGTGCGTTTCGTTCAAGTTCCCGGCGTTTAGCTGTTGCGTTCGCCGAAAGCTCACAGTTTTCCCCAAGGAACCATGTCTTCGTATTCCGCGTCCACGATGTCTTTCGTTTTCGACATGGTCATTCAGTACTGTCTCTTCCTGCCGCTCGACCTGTGGACGAAGCACGCGATCAGAACTCGCGGGTGAGTGAACTTTAACGGGTGCACTGTTCGCCAACGTTACTTGATCCAGCAGTTGCTGTTCGCGGTGTGTACCGCTCCTCAGCTGTGCTTCCGTTCTCGGTACACTCGTGCGCTAGGCGTGAAAGAAGTGCTGTTTTTTGTTCGTTTTTTTTTGTTCGATGATTCGTGGCTCAAACGTTCCGAGTGTTAAGATCCGGTGCGGCATTCGCCGCCGATTGCCTAGTCCTGTACGGAACGCGCCCTTATCACGCTTTCGTGGCGTCTTACGTGGGGGTTAAAGTTCGGAGACAAGGGTCTTCTCCGCCTCGTCTGGTTGTATGGTACGCTGTGGTGCACCTTATGAATTCCGAAAAGGTCTGTCTGAAAGATCAGACCGATGCGGGCCACTACTCCCACGTCCGGGAAGAAAGGGCGAGCTTTTGTGCCCTCCGGATAGCCTAAGCTTGAACATCATCTGATGAGATTCGTACCATTAAAGGCCACCTTTTCCCAGTATTTTCCTCGTCCCTGATCAGCGTAGATCATGTGTCCAAGATCTAACTTGCCTTGGAAGGCCTGACAGTTTGAAGGGACGCTAATAAGAAAAACGAGTGACGCCGCGTTGAAGTTCCCGCATCGGTTACCGTGACGTCATAGATTTTTACGTTTTTACGTTGTTTACAGTGTTGTTTACACGAGCATACGTAGTTTATAAACCATAAAGAAGTACATTGTAGTTAGGGAGCCAGAGGGACCTTTTCATAGAAGTATCAGAAAGTTTCGTGGAGCTGATGCGGTTCAAATGCGAAAAAAAAAAACAAAAAACCATGAAATCCTTGACATCATCAGCCGAGATTTCCGCGGGAAACTTAAAAGTGAAAGTATTGATATTGATCTTCTCATTTATGAATTAATCGGTGGTGGCGAGATTAACAATGCTACAGTTTTCAAAATATGATTAATGAGTCTAGGTTAGTGTATTGGTTCACTTATTGTGCGCCTTTAAAAATTATTCGTCATGTCTTCACAAAACATGCTTGTGCTATTGGCGTCAAAAGAAACACGAACAGGGGCAAGCAGCCTACGGAAGCTTCCGCATAGAGGTAATCTCATCTGTGGCACGAGCCATTCTATCCAAGTGCAAGCCTCCGGGAAGAGCTGTAGAGCTCGTGCAGGTCCCGGCTCACTCGCACTTAGCAGGCAACACCATCACCGACTATTGTGCCCGATAAGTGTCAATCTGGGCCGAGCATGAGCCGGAAGCGCTACCGCACTTGGTTACTGGCTTTTGGAACATTACCCGGATGTACGGAGAGGAAAGGTGCAGAGTTTTAGTACCGCACCCAGAACCGACCAGGCAAAAACAGACTATATTGTGTCGAGCGCAGGCTGGATCGCTTGCGCATCCCGTACTGCTGAACCGCATGCAGCCCGCGAAACATGGCATGCTTTGTTCGTTTTGCAAAAGAGGAAAGGACGCCCTACCGCACATCTTGGCAGAGTGCCCAGAACTCATGAACCCCCCCCCCCCCCCCTTTCTAACCCCTTGAGCGATGGAGACCTTGTTATCCAGCCTCGCCCTATCGACCTAGCTTGCAATCACGGACAGGGGCCAGAAGCCCCTGCGAACATACGGGCCCCGCAACTAGGGAACCGCCCCGTCTGGTGCCTGCGTGCACTACCTACAATATCGGGCACAATAAATGTTGATTTATCATCATCATCATGCAATGGTACAGTGTACGCCATCCACTTATCACCATGGACAAGTGCGCATATGTGCAGTGCTGCTAAACCAGATGTGTACACCTGCCAATAGTGATGACGGGAGGGTGCACACTGTACCACTGCGAACGCTTGCTACGGCTCCAGTTTCACTTGACACTGACCGGTACAGTCACGTTACTGAGCTATAACGTATCACCACTTGTTCAATCTTTCTGTCAGATCCCTGGCCGAACGGCAGTACATCTGGCGCTCGGAGGCGCAGATCCTGGCAGTCCTGTCGTTGCTGCTGGGGCTGTGGAGGATGCGTGTGCCGTGGCTGCTCTTGCTCCTGACAGCGTGCGCCTACTGTTCGGGTCGCGGTTGGAGCCCAAGCCTTGCCCTGGAAGCGGCCGCTTCCGGGGTGTTTGCTCTCTGGTTCCAGTGCATGGAGTGCATCGGAGTGGCTGTCGACGGAGGCCTGCGCAAAGTAGGTACTTCATAATTGAAAATTTTGTTGAAGCGCACTAAAAACGGATGGACAGAAGAGAGTGACAAGGACAGTGCTTGCATCAGGTTGTAGAGTACCCTGAGTACTAGAAATAATGTTACGAGTAACTTCTTTAATAATCTATTTACAGCGCACAGAACTCGACGAGCAAGATGGCGCCAATCCAGCATCAAACGAAAACTCACTTCGTCCTCCTCTTTCATGCAGCCGTGTTTAGCGGCTGTTATGTATCAATATATTGCAGCAAGATGACAAGTTGGGCCAGTTGGATTTCGTTCATAATTGAAAATTTTGTTGGCGCGCTCTAAAAATGGACAGACAGAAGAGGCTGACAAGTGCTGTCCTTGTCAGCCTCTTCTGTCTGTCCGTTTTTAGTGTGCTTCAACAAAATTTTCAATTATGAATGTAATCCAACTGGCCCAACTTGTCTTCTTGCTGTTAGGTACTTTATATCCACAAACGCTTGTCATTTTCGCGCAGTACTGCTTAACTCCACTGTAGGGGTTCCAGCAGGGTGGCATAGGTGAAAACACGCATCACAGCATCAGTCAATAGGAGAAGGCTTGCATTGATGTCACTGAAACCACTAGGTCGGATAACTTTTGCTCGAGCAAGTTCGTCTTTACTGAACATTTTGTAGTAACGCAAAGTTCATTAAAAAAACAGGAAAACAGAAGAAAGAGAAGGAAGAAGAAATACAGGCTTTATACTCCCAATTCTTTAATCAGAAGGAAGGCGTCTTGTATAAACATGTGCATGTGAAGAGACACTAAAACTAGACGAGGCCAAACAGGCATTATGCACATGTGGCCACCCTCCAGTAGTTCACCATCTCATTTCAGCTTAGCTTGTATTAGCATCGTACATATAAAAAGGAAAGACGACACAGACGTAAAAAAGGTAGGTGCGAACATTTGGCGCATGTTTTTATTCACATGTGTGTCGTCTCTTCTTATTATGTTTACCGTGCTAATGCAAGCTAAGTTCATAGATGACCAACTTGCGTGAGCAGCAACACTTCTGAGTTTTATTTCAGCATGATAGAGCCGATCCCTCCTCTAGAAAGATGCCTGCGACATGAGCTGAAGGGCTGGTTCCCGGCCCTCTCCTGTTCTCTCCTTCTCTGCTTCCTCAAGCAGTGTCACCGTGGCTGCTGATCTGATTGGTTGTGGAACGCATGGCACAGGCCCCGTGAAGGCGAAGTTTAGCCCCGAGCACTTGAAGGAAGAGCTGAGGGTGAAAGGTGGAGTGGAGGAGGGCGGAACCTGTTTATTACTCATAACTTTATCAATAAAGGGTGTTTCGATTGAATTATGGTGCCAATGATTCGCTCCAGTAGTGGTGTAATCAAAAACTGAATGTGAAAAAATTCGTTTCAGAGACCATTTAATGGTGGCTGCATTTTAATGGAGATTGAGAGGTAAAAACAAGCTGGCGCTTAGATTTGGGTGCACGCTGAACTGCCAGCCAGCCGTACTGTCATTTTGGCGTGTATGAACCTAGGATATCATTTTAAAGCCTTTACCACAATGGTAAGTTAACATCAGAAATAACAGCAGGTATAGAAAAATAAGAACAAAGTAGGTTAAGGTAAAAAATAATCTGCGGCAACATGAAAGTAAGCAAAAAGCTAGTGACATCAGACATGAGGTTACGTGATGTGAATCAGCAAGTTTGGTGCACAAAAGAGGTGCACAGTGTACTATTACACATTTAACATGCATGCCCAACACACAAATTGCGATGACTGCCAGTTATCTTTTATGGACCTTGACACGTAGCCTCCAAGGATACGCCTTACAAAAATTACTGTTGGTTATTGTCACTTTTCATTAAGTGTCTTATGTTACAGGATTGCTGAACTCTTAGCCATGGCCTCCAAAGATCTTGCTATAATCAAGATACTTTGCTGGACAAGTTGGTTTATAGTGCTATATCAATTCGCGTGCAAAAAGATGAGACACAAGAGCATCACTTTATTCTGCTCAATCTGTGCTGAACTTTTCTGCACAGGTTTCACTTGATGTGTGTAAAGGTGCACCTGCGTAGCGAGCCTGGTAGTACTATTTCTATTTCCAAAAAGACGGGCGTGTGAATGCTGTCGCAAAAAGGAAGTCGGGACATTGCAAACGCCAACTTCCTTCTTGTGTGCATGTTTGCATGCCGTGTCTTTTGCTGAATGAATACGTATCAGTCAGACCTCGATACAACAAACCTGGATAAGCAGAAATGTCGGTTATAGCAAAGTAAATGAATAGTCTTGCGAAAGGCATAATGTTGAGAATATACCTTTATAACGAAATTTTGAACATAATGAACTTATTTTCATGTTGCTGCAACTTTGTTATTATGAGGTTTGAGTGTAGTTCAGCTTTCTGTTATTAGATGTGAAGCAACCCTTTGACTAGCCTGTGTAACGCGGTCCGTCTGTGTCTCCGTGCCAACTCGTCGCGTCGCGCTCCCCTCGCCGCAGGTTTTTGGGTAGTGCCAAGTAGGTCACGCCTTCCCTTGCAGTGCGCAGTGATGACTCCCTCGCCTGCCGGCGATCTCGCCGTGTGTCACCTCTCTCGCTTCTCCCTCTCCACCACTCGCAACGTCCAAGTGCACATCGAGTAATCACTCTTTCAGCTCATTTATCTGCGATGGAGGGGACGCCAGAAAGCGAAGCTCCTTTGCTCGCCTTAACATGCGCCGAAGCGATTTGGCTTAACACGGCCATCGCCGGCGTTGAGCAGAGCCGATCGCGTTCACGAATGGCGATGCTGCGCCTGCAACACCGACGAGGCACGAGCCAAGGAAGTCAAGTGCAAGTGTCAGCGCAAGAACAACAACAACAACACCGGCCAGGTTCGAGTCAAGAATGCCAATCGCGGCCGTGTGCAAAGCTGCTGCTTCGCATCCCATCAGGGTTCCCTTTGGGAAGATGTCGTTCGTTTTTCTGAGCATTTCCATGTTTTTTTCGAATAAAACCAGTTATCAATAAGCACTCGTTCGGTTGTCTTGTCATGTCCCGTCTTCGTGTGCTCAAGTCTACTCCTTCCTTTTCGCAGGTGCTCCCTCAGCAGTGGAAAATGGAGCAGGCGGCCACGGTGGTGCTTACAACGACGCGTCGAGTCACAATCGCGAGTCTGATGCTGACCGCTGGATTCCTGCAGCACCTCTGGCGCACCCTGGTCCGCTGGCGACATGAGCTCTGGGAGGCTTACCTCCATCACTCGGACACCATCAGTGTGCCGGCCGAAACGAGGGGTTCGCCCCCGCGGATTGCCCGGAGGGCCACCTTTTCTGGCGTGGTGGACCGCATGGAGGTCACCGACCGCACTTCGCCGGAGCGGTGACAGCCGGTGGCGTTGCCTCTTGCAGCCCCTTTGGACGTTTCGAGAGCAACGACACTCCGAGTGATGTAGAACAAAAAAGAGAGAACTGTCTTGACAAATGGTGGCGGTCTTTCTGCCATGGTGGTAGATGACGTTGATAGCGCTACTCTTGCCAACGCTGGCGTTGCGCCGTGCCGCTAGATCTTGCGATCATTGCTGAATCGAGGTTGCAGGTTGGTTGTGATGCGTGGTTGCAAGTGTCTAAAAAATCCTCGCGTTATAGCCGCAGCATCCTCTAGTCGCTTGAAGTCAATGAGATGCTGTGCTCCATTTCATACTGACGCTGTGGTAGATAGTATGTAAGAAGGTCAGCCATCTAAGCCCATCAATTGAGGTTTGACCCAGAAATTCTCTAGGGGTGAACATTTTGAGAGCGGAGTGGTGTTAGACACTAAGTTTATGAATCTCAAGCTTCGAACTTCCCGTTTTTAATTTGCATTTTATTTTCATTCGTACATTTTTTAATATCTACAGCACACATAGAAAACGAAAGTAAGGGCGCTGGGGTTCTAGCGCTGCTACTGCAATTATTTTGACACTGCAGAGCCAACTGTTGAGACTTTTCCTCCGTAACCAAGTGGTGGAATGTACGGCTCAGTGGTATTACACGTGCACTGTTGCTACTTAGCGGTTCATTATACACACATCAAAGGGTTCAAAGCATAGGGGGTCTGTCAAAAATGGTGGACAGTAAAATTAAGCAGTGTAGTTGAGACATGTAAATCTGGCTCAGAAGGTTTGGTTATGCCAACATGCCTGTTTTAGTTTGGCTAAAAGGAACCGTTTATGTGGATGTTTCTTGACTGTCACAATGGATTTGTTAGATTACACGGCTATGCATTACAAAGTAGTTGCACGTGATGGGCATTTCGTAAGCAGGCTTATTCCTTATTTTTAGGGCGGTTCTCCAATGTCACCTAACTTACGTCAACTTGAAGCCATGTCTTGAGCACACCAGCATTATTCACCGCACCGTGCGCCACAAGTCACTACCACAAGCATCACAATGTTTTCGAGTCTCCACGCCAGGTGCATGTGCCCTGTAACACCTCACGACTTTGCGTTAATACCTGCATGGATGCCAAATTTTGCAAAGCACTTTGAGTATAATACAAGAGCTGCTTGTACTGTATGCCACTGTCACGGACACCATCCTCCACGAAGCGAATTTGATCGCTCGCTGATGTGTTGCTACCATAATTGGAAGTAGTTATGCTGTAGTAAAGCAGATGCCAGAAAAAAAAAAAGGCGTCACCGTCATTAGATGCGATGAGTGATTCGCAACTGCTTGGCAGTTTTTATACCTTTCATTATTGTATGCTCCGATGTGATATTTTAGTATGTTTCCTTTTAATACGAAGCGCACCACTCTTGCTTCAAAATGTGGGCAATGTTGCTGTATTTTAGTGACAATGCACTGCAAGTAGGGAAAAAGAGTACAAGCAAGACCGCGCAGCAGCGTACGGGAAATATGAAAATGGAGTACAAGTCTCACGAGAATGTAAGGCCATTGTCTGACAGCCTGTCCTCATTCAGAGCGCCGTGTGTGACAAGAAGTTTTTTGAGCCAGTGGTGATGTTTCCGTCTAATTGCAGCTTTCGATGCCTAGATGTGCTGCACAAAGCAACACAAGTTGTGACTTCTCTGACCCCGAAATTTCAGTGCAGGCACAACATTTAGTGCGGCTGTTTTTGTGCAGCTGATGGTCGCATCAGGCATCATTCTTTAAAGAATGAAGTCTATGTCCAAGTCGCACTGGTGCTGGAGTTAGTTTTTGTAGTGCGCGGAGAGGAACTTGAAGTTGGGCTTGTGGTTTAAAGGGCAGTGCTGTGACAAGCAGGTTATGGTTGCAGTCTAGCATGAGTGGTTTCCGCAACACTTTTCTTGGCATTGACGTGCAGTGTGTTGAATTCATGGCAGCGATGAGCTGGCGCTTGTGTTTAGAGCTGTGTTGTATATCTGTCGAAAGCATTTAACTAATGCATATTGCAATGGAAAGCGGGTGCTTGGAAGAAGCACCAATGCTCACCTATAGTTGATACATTTTTTTTGTTGGCACAGGGAATGTGGTAATCATTTGAATAGTTCCATAATTTGGTCTGTGAGCATGCAAATGTGGCTCCCGTCTTTGTTGACACCTCATAGCACTGCCTTCCTTTTCACTGTGGTATGGTGCTGCGAGTTGCAACTTGTTTAATGTGATTGTGTCTGTTTGTCGAGTTTGTGTGTCTTCTTTTAATGCAAATGTTTTAAATGTGTTTGCATCTTAAAGCCACATTGTTCTGTATTTGTCTCCATGTGTCCATACTTGATCTTATATTTGCTTTCTTTCTGCCTCTATATTTGCTTTCTTTCTGCGCAAAATCTTGCCTCTAGCAAGATTTTGCGCATTTTTACCATAGTGGTTGTGTGCAAAATTTATGTGAATAGGCAGCGACGTTGAACTATGGACTTGAATGCTGTTTCTATGTAAACGGAGAAATGGTATCGTAATGAAGTGGTACTGAATAAATGCATAAAAAAAAGTTGCCTTCTCTGTTTGTTTGATTCCCCTGTGAGGTCAGGTAACAATGCATTACAAACTATGTAAACACTTTGAGTGTGCCTAGTGCCAGTTCAGGCCGATTATCGAGAATGTATAGCTTGCATGTCAGTTCGCAAGCGTAGATAAGCTGGCGAATTCCAGCGATAACAAAACTGCTTATCGCATGCATTGCAGAACGCTCTGTATGAATGTCGATCTTGTCATTTTCCATCTTTGCCACTGCTAATCTACGTATGGTACATAGCACCCGCCAGCTACGGCTTCGTTCTCCCGCGTAGTAACAGGAACGGATCTGTGAGGGCATGCTTTCTCGTGGGTAAACTCTCAAAATAAGATTAGAATAATTTTCACGGTCACCGTGAATGGAACGGGGAGGCCCTGAAAATAACGGAGTCGACGAAAAGAAGGAGGGGGGGGGGAGGGAGATGAGTGTGTTTTGTATTTTCCTTTCGCAGCAGCAGCGCGCGGTGTGCTCTTTTCTTTCGCCCGTTGAACGGTTGCACCAGGCTGAACTTCTCGGGCCCCCATTTAAAGGCCCGACGGATGATTCACGCAGTCGCTTCTTTGTGCGCGACAGTCATCGGCGAACGACGCTGAAGCCGCCGATTTCGACGAAACCCCAAGAGTCGACGACGCGGACTCGGGAGGGAGGCAGAACTCTCTTGATGGATGTTGTGGAGCCCTCTCTGAGCTCCTCTTCACCACTGCGGCGGCTTCACGGTTCCCGTCGCCGTTGCGGCAGTCAGCGGCCGCGCTTTTGACTGTCGCCGAAGCCCGCCGTATCGAGGAGATCGCAATGGTGAGCTACTACTACTACTACTACATATGCTAATTTGTCTCTCTCGTTATGCGCGCCAGCCCCATGCAGCGCTCGCGCACAACATGCTGCCGAAGTTTCGTTCGTTATGAAGCGCAGAACGCACGCAAGGAGCACGAGGGCTAGCGCTGTTTCTTTCGCTTCGTGTTTTTTTTTTTTTTAATCGGTGATTTGCACGACCGTGGCGGGCACCGCGGTTTGAGTCTACGTTCATCTCCTGGCGGGGATGATTCACTGCCTTGGGCTACACTTCATGGGCGTCACCTTTGCGTCACCGAACATTTGATAGCACCTGTGTAGTGCGCGGTACGACAACTAGCAAAGGCGCGCAGCCGCGCTTTTTAACGAATGTTTCCGTCGTCACGGTGGCATTACACATGCTGTTAGCAAAACAACTGGACTCGGTGTTGCTCAGTTGCTCACGAGCGTTTGTTTCGCGCTTTTCCTATTCGTTACATTGCGTGAAACACGGAAAAAAAAAAAGCTTGCTAAACTCAACACACACGACAATGACGCAAGGGCGCTTAGGTTTCTGTTCTGTTCGGGGAAAAGCGCGCCGCACCGAAACTGGACGTGGCTTTATGGTGCTTGTAATTGTCGGCTGTGTTAATTCGTTAGCGCTGGCTTTTCATTTTTCACACGCGTGTCGCGGAAGTGCAAGGAGAGAAATCGACAATCGAGCGATCGCTCAAAAACTACATTTTTTTGTTTCTTTTTTGCGAGATTGGTACCCGTCTTGATACGTGATCGCCAATGGGAGTCCTGCATGGATGCGCGCGAATTTCTGGAAATGCGCATATTCGGGTTACGTACCGTAAGTAAACTACTTGAAAATCTGGCGCCCTGTCTCCTTTCGTTTCCTCCTTGCTCCGATTTGTGCCACACGTCTTTCGTTAAGGTATGCACCTATACTCGCCTAACGTTTCACTCGGCTGAAGGGTATGACAGCCGCTAATACATTTGTAGTGAAACTTTTCTGACTGTGAAACTAAAACATTTGATTACATTTCTTTTTTGTAAATGTGGAGCGATTCTCACGTGTACGCCACCACTTAACATGGAGTTAGACATGTACTTGGTTTTGCTGCGGACATACTCCAACTGATGCATCGTCTAACTCGTACAGTGATATCGACCTGGTAGGTGGCAGCGTAGCTTATCAATGAAAAGGCAGCTGCGGTTTGAAAGAACTGGCTGATGTAGACATTTTGAGAGATATTCGGTGTTTTCTTTTGTCTATAGTTCTCCTGTCAGATAAGCACACTACTCTATCAAACTTCTGTCTGTCTCATTTCTTCCAAGCTGCAATGTTCCTATCTGAAGAAATTATCATTTGCCTTTTTTTTTTTTCATATGTCTGTGCATTTTATTTGTACATTTATTCCTACGAATGTGCAGTTTTGCAAGTTCCAGGACGAGAACGCTAAGACGGCATCTTGTCAGCCCCATTAGTGGAACGCACCTGCAGTCTGTGTTTCATGTACCTTCTTTGCTCTGTTTATGTGTGGTTGAGCTGCTGTGCCAATATGAAGTACGACCAACTGGCCCAAGTCTCAGGCTTCCTATTGTCATTTTATTCATATGTTTAGACGTCCACTAATGGATTCAGACTTCTGAAGCCATTTAAAAATCAGAGGTGTGTTCAAACTGAGTTCGTAGTTACGAACAGTGCACGGAAAGGTGAGGCCGTAGAAATAGTTGGGTGGGGCACACCTGCCGTGTCTGACAACCGCTGTCAACTATAGTCTAAATCTTTCTGAATGAAATGCGGTTCTTAGAACAGGGTGTGTTATTTTAGCTTGTGTAAAGTAGCTGTGCTTTTCCATCTGATAATTTAACATGAAGCTCTTCCTATGAGTACAACTGAACCCTGTGATAGCAAAGTAGCATCAGGACAATAAATTAGTGTTATAATCAATATTCAATGTAATAGTAGACATAAATGTAGGATCCAAGAAATTGGCAGTCTCGTTCGTGCAAATATCCTAAGTACAAAAACGCAGTGTCACCAACCTTCTCCTTGGCACGAGTTTCTGAAGCTTTCTCGTTCTATTCACATGGTAGCTTATTTTGCAATTCTTTCGGACCATTAAACAGATGTGGTTGGCAATTTTCATTCAGTATTTATTTTGCTTTTTTATGCTACCTTCAGAGTATTAACCCTTGTGTGAAGAAACATTTCTTCGTTACACCAGGTATCATGTTGACCTTTGCAGTTTCATTATTTAAAAAAAGGAACTTAGATGAAGCTTGACCGACCAAAGCTGGCGTTTAGTTTGCTGTAACTTATAGTACGCTATACTATTGTTCGTTACAGCAAGGTTCAAATTTACTCGCTCTAAGCGCTCTCCATTCCTCAGCTCTCTTCAATGCTGGACACGCCAGCTGTATTTTCAATAGAGGTGAAAATGCTTGAGGCTTGCGTACTTAGATTTAGGTGCACGTAAAAAAAAAAAACAGATGGTCGAAGTTTGCAGAGCTCTCCACTACGGTGTCTCCCATATTCATTTAGTGGTTTTGGGGCGTTAAAGGGTCAGTAAACAACTTCGAGGTCCAAAGATTCTTATGTAGATAAATACATGCACTTTTGCTGTGTGAACATGCTGCTGCAAAAATATTGCCAATGCATGCTATAATAACGGAGTTACAGGGGTTAGAACATTTGTTTCACGGGCTTCAAATTTTTGCACAGCCTCGCCACTCTCTCTGTCATAGGGAAGGGGAAGGCGTAGCGTGTCGTTGTGACTCCGCCCACTTTGGCAACGTGGCACGACGTCGGCAACACGTCATCGGCGTGCAACCAATGACCGAGCAGGGCATACCCGGCACGAGCACGTGTCGTAACGATACGGCAGAAAACCCAGTTCGTGGAGCACCCCTCCCCTAGCGGTAAAGTAGCGAGATGCCTCTTCATCTCGGAGGCCTTCGTTCCGGCATTATTGCTTCTTCCCGCAGTCACGGGCTCTACGAAACGGCAGAGGGCAGAACAGGAAAATGAAAACGTGGACTGCATGGCCGAAACTGCATCACCGCAGAGCCAAGACTCTGTGTCATAGGGCAAAGAACCAATCGACGTGCTCAGTGGTATGTGAAGTTGCCCGTGGGCAAGCTTTCGTCACTGTGCGTGTACGAGGAGGATTGGTCAGGCGAAGGAAACAGGCGCAGGGTTGTTTTTCCTAATGGAGAGTCGGCACGCAGCGCTGTAGTATTCGGAAAATACGATCGTCACGGTCTACTGTACACGTTGTTGAGCTTGTTTGTGGGGTGGAACGAAAAAGTCCGAGCCTGTTTAGTTGCCCTTTAAACCCCATCACTTATTCCGATTATCAAAGAAGTTTTTTTCTGGCTAGCACGCTTATGCGAGATGGCCCCGTTCCCTCAAAGTTTGGCCACCGGAAACGTTCTTCGGTTGCTCGTGCTTTGTAGAAATAGCAAGATCAACAGGGAAAGGAAGCAAAGCAAGAACAACATTTTACAGCATGCAAACGAGACAAAAATGCCCAGAAACACAAAAGTATCTGAGGGCTTCAACCCCCTCCCTCTTCTGAAAATGTTTATCTTGTGGTAATACATAATATATAAACATGCATACATAAAGACGTGCACATTTACATGTAGTATTGCCTAATTGTTTTCAGGCAATTAGTGATTCCACTGACTAATCTCTGGAATCTTCAAGTTCAGTAACACCGAAAGTTGGGCGAGTTGGTGATTGTTCATGATTACAAAAAAGCAGCGCACGACGTTTTACACAAAGAGAGACGATAGGGACACCGCTGCACTCTCAACTAGTTTATTTCGTAAACGACCTTGGTTATTATACAACAAGACGGTGTACCACGTGCTACAATGACAACGTATTTTCTAAAAAGCCAACTTCGCAATCGCTCAAAGTAATCGATGCTTGGCTTATACAGTAATTTACAGCTGGTTATATAGCCCACTGTATATTTACAGCTGGTTATATAGCCCACTGGTTATATAGCCAGCTGTATATTATACAGTATACAGCTGGTTATATAGCCCACGATCTGAGAAGCCCCTGCTTAGCTATTCTTCCGGGCATTCAAAGACAGTTAAGAATGGCATAGCATTCTCTTGTCTCCGCGCTGCCTTGGCCAAATCTTGTCCCCACAAAGTTAATGATAGCTTCATCAGACAAGTAGATAGATTGGCTAGTGCGGGTTACGAAGAGCATGTTCTGCGCAGGACCGCACAGAAGTTGGTTCATCTTGTGCGCAAGAATATATCTTCGGAGCAGCCTCAAATTGAGAGGAATTATGAAGAAAGGAAAAAGAAATGTGTCTCCATACCCTATGCGCACAGTATATCACATAATCTAAAGAATGTAGGCAGCCGGTATGGCTTACAAGTTGTTTTTTCTGCACCTAACAAACTAGGAAAGATATGCGCTAGGCTAGATAGGAAGCGATTGACAAAAAAGGATAGGTGTCGGTGCCCTGTTAAGCACAGTGTTTTGTTTGTGGAGTGCAGAACCGCGGTGGTTTACTGTTTGCTCATGTCGTGTGGGAAAATGTACATCGGTCAAACAGGCCGGTGCATAAATACAAGGTTAACGGAGCACAAGAGAGCATTAGCTAATAATGCTTACTCGCACTTAAGACGGCATTGCTTAGAATGTGGCTGTTCCCCGCTGTTCTCTGAGACTAAAATTCTTTCCAGCCACAGAGATAAGATGACAAGGGAAGTGATCGAGGCCTTCCACATCGCAAAAAGAAAAGATTACTGTATAAGCCAAGCATCGATTACTTTGAGCGATTGCGAAGTTGGCTTTTTAGAAAATACGTTGTCATTGTAGCACGTGGTACACCGTCTTGTTGTATAATAACCAAGGTCGTTTACGAAATAAACTAGTTGAGAGTGCAGCGGTGTCCCTATCGTCTCTCTTTGTGTAAAACGTCGTGCGCTGCTTTTTTGTAATCAGGAATCTTCAAGCTTTAGGTATCCTCCAAAGAGCTGACTACGGGCCTCTGGAGGACTGATTTTCCAGCAATTAGATGTATAGTGCAAAGGGATATGTAGTATATCCCTTTGCACCAGACTTGTGTAATTTGATGCCAAGATTTTGGAGACTCAATTTAAAAGAAGTGGAAGGGTTCAAATAATTGATACTGTGTTTTACAGCAAGCAACTGTAATTACAGCGTAATTATCTAGCGATTGTGGTGCCAGTATTGCCACATTTCTTCATAAACTGAATTCAACGACCCACTCAAATTAGATGTGATAGTTATCTGCTGGCAGCCAGCATTCCTTAAAAGCTAAAAGAAGTGTCGAAATGTCCAACAGCTCGTTAAACATGGCACTACCTTCCCTAAAGTGGGCCTGTGTAGCAGAACATGTCAACCACAAGTGATGTGATATCAAGGAACTTTATGCAACAAGTATGTTTAATTTACCATTAGCTGAGTGTTTAAGTCACTTCCTTGTGCACAGGAATGGCAAGACCAAGTTGAGTCTTCCAATGAGGATGGCTTGCTCAAAAAGACATGTTTTGCAACCTGTACTTGTCATTTTGTTGCGGTGCAGCCGCTGAGCGCAGACTCTGGTGGGGTGAGGAAGCTGCTCCGGTCGGTGCTGGCCCGGTGCTGCTCCCTGACGCACCTGGTGGCCATCTTCGACGTGCTGGTCCTTCTGGTGGCGGTCATCTTCCAGGGCTCGACGCTCGATTTCTATCTGATCCAGCACAACCAGGGCTCGGTCGCCTGGTACTTCTGGTTCCTCGCAGACTTTCTCGTCCTCATTGGCATCATGTCGGCCGTCTTCCTGGCGCGCCGCCACTTCCGCCGGTTGGCGCTCTCTCCCGTAAGTGTTGAACTCCGCTGTAGCACGAGCATCGGCAAGGGTGGTGCAAAGAGGACACTTGCCCCCACAAGCCATGCCAGCACTCCCCCTCTGTGATGTAACGAGGGTTCACACTCCCTAAAGCGAAATCCAGCCCACACTCATGTTCTGTAGTAATACATGCATGCAAAGATTATGTGAAAGTTTTAATGAAAGAATCGTTCTTTTTTAAAATTAATTTTTAGGTCTTTGCACAGAGTTCTGATACTTCTATGGATTGCAAAACAAGTGAGTCTCTTGAACATGAAGGAGATTAATTTATAAAAACATAATATTGTTATGATGGAATGGGTTTATTTAACGGGGGGCTGATGAAAAAAGGGTTAAGGAGCAGTGCTACACTGGCACTACAGTCAAGAGTGACACCACCCGTCTATGGGAAGTCGAGGCCAAGAATTTGTTTTCATAATCCACATATATTAAACAATTTTTTTTAAGTAGCATCTCTTTCTAAATAAATTTTTGTTGTTACCAGGACTCATCAGCAACCTTGTACTTAACAACAATAACAACGAGAATACCTTTTATACAGACATTTAGAATGAGTGTGACTGTGCGCAGGACCAACCAGACGATGCCACGCCCGAGCCAGAACCGCCGCACCCGCTCCTGGGCCGCTTCCCACTGTGCTACCTGTCGTGGCTGCTGTACGCTCTGCTGCTGGTGGCCAAAGTGGTCCTGCTGTTTCGCATGGACGTGGCACAGAAACTGCAAGGTTGGTGTCTGCTGCGCTCTCTTATGCTGCGTTCTCGCTTGGACATTTACTGGCAACCGTGGGACAGAATCTGCTTTGGTGGTACTGGGATCCGCCAGAACAGCCCTTTCCGCACCGATTGGTCCCAGAACGATTATTTTGCGACACCCACCGCTGGTTTCTCTCACCGCAAATCAATAGAAGCGGGTCCCAAAAATTCGAAAAACAGCGGCAAGCTTGTATCGCGTTCATTGAAGCCCTTTGTAAGTACTGTTTTCTTTTCGATAAGCGCCAAGTCGCTGTTCTCACGAGTAGCTATAGATCTTGACCTACCCGTTCAAGTACCCTATGTTGTGACCTCACAGAAAGGGTAGTGTTATCTAGGTATGACCAAGCTTCTTTAGTGATTTTAGATATCGGTGAAACTTTGTGCTAAAGATGGACTTCATTATTTTTGACATTGTGGCAATTTTTCGACAGTTGCTGCTGCAGGAGCTTTACGGTACGCGATAGGAAAGTTTGTTTTGGGGAGGGGGGGGGGGGGGGGGGGGCTTCTTCCATGCGTGCGCATTGAAAATGTGGCTGTAAAGATAAGCCAACCAGAATTGTGTCATCTTCATATACGTCAGCACAGCTGCATTGCCCTCAGACGGAAGATTCCTGTTGCGCATTGATCCAAACTGACTGCGAGAGCATGCACTGGATTCTCAACTAAGGATCGAGACACTGAAGGATTTAGAGCTGGATTATAATATCAACCATATAAACAATCGTTAACAATCAAACAAACCAACAAATCTTCAAATGTGGCCTGGCCTCCATTATTAGCTTGAGCTGCATGCCATTGGTGGAGGTAATTACAGAGGCCACGCTTCAACAGCACTGCCGTTACAGATGATACGGCATCACAAAAACGTCATCGCATTCGCTTGAGGGTCTCCAGATGTTCGGCTGTCACTGCCACTGTTTTTTGTCAAGAAATGCTATTTGCATTCGCTCTTGAGAACTCGAACATCAATGGTTGAATTTAGCTCTCAACAAACTGATTGGACACTCTAAAGTAATTATCTTTAGAAAGCGCTGCAGCTTAAGAAGGCAGGAGAGGCCCTGCCCTGATGACTCAATTGTACGTGGCAGCCGATTGCCTTCGTAGCCATGAAAATAGTCCTGCTTGTGTAATTGGCGATGGTCTCTGACGGCGTTTTCACTGACCATACAGCTTATGGCATTTGTGACATTGGCGTCCATTGATGCAGGCTCGTTTTTATTCTCCTTTGAGGAGGAAATGACCCTGCCTTCTAAAGTTGCACCCGACTTTAACTACTTACCTTCTAAGGGCAACTCGTTACCTGCTTGTTCACGTAACTGGCAACTTTGGCACCGCCAATTTTTACACAGTAACCGTGATGTTTTTCCGTTATGACTGCCAGAGACATACAGCAATTTTAATGATATTCCTGAAGTTTTTAGCCTCATTCATCGCCTGGCTTGCTACTCCAGATGTCGAGTGATGACTACAATATGTACTATGATCACGGATACTCTGCTTCAGTGGCTCAAGTTGCATCTTGACCCTGTTCTTGGTGTTGTGTGCACACGCATGTCTCAATTCTTGTTGGTGATGATTGTAGAGGGCGCGTGATATTAATCACTCCAGTGTTGTTGGGTCTGGGGCGCGCTCGATGGTATTGGGTACATAAAGAATGTTGTACTAATAAACCGGGTCATTTGTGTTGGGAACGCGGAGCGTGGGTCTCGTTGCTGCGGTCCTAGAGCTTCGGCCTGCGTCCCTGGTTGCCTCTGCTTGAACGCGCCCACTGTGGTGTGAGAAGTGGGATCTCTGGTTCCTGCCTTCCGTCATGGCTAACAACGACGACATGGGTAACAACCATGCTCGCGTTCCCACTGGTAGGCTCACCACTCTTCCTGGTTTTACCCCGGCGGTCACCGGTCTTCCTGTTCCTGCCTTCACTCCTGCCAGTCTCCGGAGCCCACCTCCGTTTTTTTTCGACGATGCTGGCGAGTGGCTTCCCTGGCTACGACAGTTCGAGGACTACGCCTTCGCTACTGGCATGCACGCAACGCCGGACAAGCTGCGGGTTAGCACGCTCCTTTACTGCATGGGTCTCCAGGCATACGTCGTCCTCAGTTCCCTCATGTCCGACAAAGATGCTTACAAGTCTTGCGCAGAAGTCACCCGGTGGCTCACAAGCTACTTCATGCCCCCAGTAAACGAGTCGCTTCCACAAGGGGACGCAACGGCCCGGCGAGACAGTCGACAGTTTCTTCACGGCCCTGCGAAACATGGTATGCAAGTGTAATTCTCCGTCGCCAGCTGTCGAAGAGCGTCTTGTTCATGACCGTTTCATCGTGGGTTTGCTGGACTCTCTTGGACAAACTGAACCTCGAGCCTCTCCTTGAATGATGCACTCGTGCAAGCCCGTCAACACGAAGACGCGGAGTGCGAAAAGCAACGCCTGACCTTCGCTGCTGAGCAAACGCCGGCGGCGTCTCACGTCGACACGGCTGCTTCCCGTAAACGATCGCAGTGTCGTAGTGGATGACATGACAAACGAGACTCTGGCAAGAAGAGCCACGGCGGCGAGGCCTCGGAAGCTTCGAAAAGCAGTCGCATCGGGCAGTGCCAATTTTGCGGTCACGAGTTTCATTGACGGTCGGACTGCCCAGCTGCCAAAGCGATTTGTAGTCCCTACAAAAAATGAGGCCATGTAGCATTGGTATGTCGCTCGAAGCAGCGTCTAGGATCTGTGGAGCTACATGCCGTCGCGGCGGTGGCTCAGAACGGACGCTAAGTTGAAGTGCACGTCGACGGACACCCTCTTATCTTCAAAGTGGACTCCGGCGCCGACGTCTCGGTGGTTCCACGTACATTTCTTGTCTGTTCAGCCGAACTCGACAAGCCGCGTGACGAAGAACTTTTTGGGCCCAGCAAACAAGCTCTTAAGCTTCTTGGTACCTTTGCGCAGCTCTGTTTTGGCGGGGCAGGCAAATTAACAAACGACTATACGTCATCGAAGGTCTAGAGAAACGTCTTCTCGGCTATCTCGCCATCGTTGCCCTTGGCGTTGTCAAGTTTGTCGACACTGTCACGCCAGCTCAGCTGGAAACGCCGGCTCGAGACAAGCCTCCAGCCCTTTTCACCGGCCTTGGCACGTTCCCGGGAAAATACATGATCCGTATCAAGCCTGATGCGGTGCCGTACTCTCTCAGCACAGCCCGGCGCATTCCAATATCACTACGAAACGTAGTCGAAAAGGAGCTCAACAAAATGGAGCAGGGGGGTGTGATCCGGTGCATCGATGAACCGACGGATTGGTGTGCGGGTCTTGTCGTCCCGAAGCCAGCGAGAGGTTACTGGCTTTGTGTGGATTTAACCAAACTCAATCAAGTTGTCCTATGCGAACGCCACGTGCTTCCCACCGTTGACCAAACCCTCGGAATGCTCAGCGACGCCCGCATTTTTTTCGAAGTTGGACACAATTTCTGGTTGTCACCAAATACGCCTGGCGCGCGACTGCCAGAAGTATACGACATTTATCACACCATTTGGAACATACTGCTATTGCCGCCTCCCGTTCGGCATAACGTCAGCCACAGAGTACTTTCAACGTCAGATGTCTCGCCTGCTGGAAGGCATAACTGGTGTCGTTAATCTCATGGACGACATCCTCGTGTTCGGCTGCACCACAGAAGAGCAGAAGAGCATGACCAATGTCTCCAAGCAGTTCTCGATCGCCTCCAACAAGTGGGGTTCACCCTAAATGCTGCCAAGTGCAGTTTCGGCGTGATCAGCGTACGCTTCCCTTATGTCCTCGTAGGTGCAAACGGCATCTCTGCAGATCCAGAAAAAGTGGCGGCCATTCAGCGTATGCCAGCCCCTCAGTACATTCATGGCGTGCGGCGGTTCTTGGGTATGCTCAACCATGTGGGTAGCTTCCTCACAGGTCTCTCTCGGACAACTGCGCCAATCCGAAGTCTCCTGAACAAGACTGCTAGCTACATGGACGTGGGGACCAGCGCAAGTCTCGGCTTTTGAGAAGCTCAAGTCCATGCTGTCTTAAGACATTTGCCTCGCAAGGGCACTCCTGACAACGGTCTCCGCAGATGCCAGTTCCTTCAAGCTGGGTGCAGAGCTTCTTCAGGACCAGATTTCAGGTAATTGCCTACCAGTCGCATACGCCTCTCGTGCTCCAATTGAGACTGAACGAAGGTTAACAGGTTCGGCGAATTTTTTCGGGGTCTTCGCTTCACCCTCGAGACCGATCATAAGCCTTTGGTCAAGGTCCTTGGAACAGCGGACCTCGACCTCCTGCCACCCAGGATACAGCGTTTTCGTATCCGCCTCCTTCAGTACCAGTTCGACATCAAGTATGTGCCTGGGAAACAGTCGGCTACAGCTGATGCGCTTTCACGGGACACGGTCACCCAACTCCCAGAAACTCCAATCATTGACAAGGTCGAGCTGTATGTCCAAGAAGCGCTCCGTGCCATCCCTCACACTTTTGCGATCCTACTCGACGACTATCGAGCTCACCAGGCTACAGATTGGGCGTGCGCTTAGCTCAAGACTTACTGCCAGCAAGGATGGCCGCGGAAGCAGAATCTGCCCCTCAACATGGGCCAGTTTTGGGCTCGTCGTGCTGAGATAACTATCCACGACGGCCTTCTTCTCTGCTGTGGAAGCCTACTCGTGTCCACTTCTCTGCGCAAGTACGCTCTGTCCCTGATTCACGATGGGCACCTCCGAGTGGACTGCGGCCGCACCATCGCTAAGGGAGCTGTTTGGTGGCCAACCATGGCGAACCAGATCAAGACCATGGTCGAAAACTGCCCTGATTGCGACACCACGCGGGTCCTGCGAGCTGAGCCACTGCATCCTACCGTAACGCCTAGTAGCCCTTGGGAGCGGGTCGGGGCGGACATCTTTCATCACGACGGAGAAGATTACCTTTTCCTCGTCAACTACTACTCAAGGTACCTCAAAGTGCTGACCCTTGGCTCGACAACGTCCGCTGCGGTGATCTCCATCATTAAAAGTGTCTTTGCAAGACATGGTATCCCTGAGACACTTGTCAGCGACAATGGACCTCAATTTTCTTCGGTACAGTTCCGCGCCTTCTCCCAGAGTTACGGCTTCTCCTATGTCAACAGCAGTCCCAGGTACCCCCAGTTCAACGGTGAAGTCGAGCGCATGGTGCGTACGGTCAAGGAACTCTTCAAGAAGTCTCCGGACTGGCCCTTGGCTCTCCTGTCATGCCGCAAGACACCTGGCATTACCGGCTACAGCTCTGGTCAGCTGCTGATGGGACGCAGCCTCCGGACTCGCATTCCTGCTCCACAGGTCACACTTCTTCCCAAACCTTCTTGCGCTGCCGACTTAAACAGGCGCGACACGGCCCAACGTCGCCGCCAGTGTCAAGATTTCAACCGTCGGCACGCTGCGAAGGATTTACGTCCCCTGGTGGAGGGGGAGAGTGTGGATTCGGGACACATAGTGTGCGGGCACAGTGCTCAGCCCAGCGCAGCGCCCACGCTCCCATGTGGTACAGACGGATGCAGGGGCTCTTGTTTGCCACCGGAGACATTTGGTTCCTCAGCAGAGTCAACCATCGGTTGGAGTTGACTTCAGCAGCATCAGTCCACTACGAGAAGGATAGCCAACCCCGCTGCAGACTCCCACTCGCCCAGTGCCTGAGTGTAGCAGTCCTCCGCCGCCTGCTGATGTCGTTACCCCTCCACCAGCTGCCTCGCCACAGGTTCTCCCAGCTACCCCTTCAAGACCGCCACCATCGGGTGTGTGCACACGGTCAGGACGTAGCATCAGGCCTCCTGTGTGGCTGAACTTGTAGCGTACCGTAACACATCATTACGTTTCATACATGGTGATGTTACGGCCTGTATTGTTTTTGTTCATCTCGAAAGGGGGGATGTAGAGGGCGCATGATATTAATCACTCTAGTGTTGTTAGGTTTGGGGCGCCCTCTATGGTATTGGGTACATAAAGGATGATGTACTAATAAACAGGGTCGCTTGTGTTAGGAACGCAAAGCGTGCGTCTCGTTACTGTGGCCCTCGAGCTTTGGCCTGCGTCTCTGGCCGCCTCTGCTCAAACGTGCCCACTACAATGATGGCAGGTATGGCAAAACAGACTAGTGTTGCGTGATGTTGTGAATGAATGCTGTTGCAATTGAAGCCATTCACATACATGACAAACCCTGTTGCTATTGTTGTGCGCAGATGACAACGTGTATGGCTCCCAGTTTCTCAAGGCAGTGGTGGCGGTGGCGGCCGTGGTCTTTCTGCTGCTCGTCGAGAGTCACAACGAGGCGGGCGCCAGCTCGGAGCAGCGCACCTACCTGCACTCGCTGTGCACGGGCACCACCTTCGAGGTGCTGGACAGCGTCACCTTCCTGGGGCTGCTGTTCCCCAACGAGACCCACCTGGCGCTGACGTACCCGCTCGAGAACGCCGTGCTCGCGCTCACATGTGTCAACTTTGTGCTGCCCAGTAAGTGCTGCTTGTTTTATCGTCTCTTAAGCTACTGGGAAGTTGATTAGGGCAGTGGTTCTCAAATGGGGGTCCACGACACCCTTTCTCAAAAAAAAAAAAAAGAAATAATAATAATAAAGTGCTCGTTTGGAGGTACACTATCTTCTCTGACGGTGGCCTTTCTGAATTTTGGTAAGCTTTAACACATTACAGTCTTGCACATTTTTTATGAGATGGCAGGATAGCTTTGTTGCAGTTTTCTACGGCATATGCACACGAAGATACTTTTTCTAGGCCTGCATGTTTGAAAAGCAAAGCTAGAAACTAATGTCCCTTCTTGTGTTTTCCGCCAGCTAGGTTAAGTAACGCCAACTCGTCCTTTCCCTTTACACCAGTCTCCAGCCCAGCGGAAGCGTAAGTGCCGCCATGATGTTTCTGCTGCTTTTCCGGTTCATCCACCCTCCCATGGAGGAAGGAAAGCATACTCAAGACAGCACTTGTGGAACGAAGAAAGAAATATTTACTTTCTCGTCCGTGCACATGCGTGTGCAGGAGCAAGGTGGAAGGAAATGGCTCAACAACTTCTTTTCGGAGCTTTGGGACCGGAACTAGGCGACGGTGGCGGAACAATAGTTGACGCTGCTTAGAAAAGCGGAAGTAGACGCGATGGAGGGGCTTTACTGGAAACAGGTTGATTGTGGTTGCAGACCACGCAACTTATTGACAAGTCGTTGAGGTAGAATTTGCGTGGCGCTCGAGTCTGACCATATCTTGTTAGGAAGAAACAAAAGGCACGGGTTTTATGCTGCATGTTGTATTAATTTATGACCCCCCCCCCACCCACTTCCTTTTACTCTCACTGCAAGTGGTTCCTCATTACTTATTGCACATGTCCTCAAGGCGTCCCCGTAACATCCATAGCTGAGAATCACTGTATTAGGGCATGCAAATTCAGTTCTTGCCATCTCAATCGTCGTTTTCTTGCCAAAAAAATTTGATCGCAGAGTACAGAATAGCGCAATTTCTACCTTGCTACGTGTGTTATTATAGTGATACCGACGTGTAACACCTAGAACAGTCTAGTCTGCAGTACTCTTTCATGAACACTATTTTGTCTAACCTAATGAAATCGACAGACAGTGATGAAAGCAAGGAAAGTGTAGAGGATTACTTGCATGGTCTAACTGTAATGTAGTAATTATGATATTAATCTAATGAAACTAAAGTGGATGAAAAGATAACTTGCCACTGGTACACTGGCAAGTACTGAATTGAAAACCTCCGGACAACACGCCTGAATCTCTACCATTTGAAGTGGAGCCAGTGCCACTCGTAGCCACGATGTTATGTGTGGAACACTTCTTCTTGGCTAGGTGGCTAAGGCTCACATGTTTTCGAGCACAGAAATACTCGATGAAGTAAATGGGGAGGACAACTACCACTGTCACTCTTGTTGGAGCATCGGAGGATGCGTTATCCAAAGGTTGTAGGTTCAGCCGAAGCCGGCAGCAAGTTGTCTTTTCATCCACATTAGTTCCTTTACATTTATACCTTATTATCACAGGGGCGTGGCCACAGCCTGTGCAATGCAGAAGTAGCTTTCCACCATTATCCTATTGTTGTCACATTGAATCTGTAACTTTTTTCATGTTAAAAGATCAATCTCTACACGTGCGTTTTTTTTTTTGTTCACCATTTGGTATTCAATTTTCATCTGCGCAGCCCTCGCCCTTTTCAAGTTGAGCCAGTGCGAGTTTGGCCAGCTGCCGCGTCCCCTCGGTCTCAAGCTGCTCTACAAGGTCTTGCACATGTGCCTCATCAACGTGCCCTACCTGGGCATACGCATTTACCTCTGGAGTTTCTTCGGCCACGACGTCTCGCTCTTCCTTATCAAGAACCTGCTTGGCATCTACTCCGCGCTGCGCACGCTCATCCCCGAGCTGCGCCTCTACATCTTTCTTCTCTCCAACCGGCGTCGAAGCCACACCTGCATCGCCGCCGATCCCATCGAGCTCAAGGTCATCTGCGAAAAGGACGACCGGCACGGGGACAACGATGGGGTGCCCGGCCGATCGGTCGGGAATGTGCTCTAGCCCAGACGTGAGTGCTGTGACTTCCTCGGACACGAATGACGTCGTGCGCTTTTGACATGCCTAACCGAATCAGACTCGTGTTGGTGTGTTGTCTTGTGCCTCCGTTGAAGACGCTGTGGACGCCACACCTTATTTTCTGAGCGTGCCAGCCTAAAGAGTGTTTTTTATTTGTTTACTCAATATGGGTTTGCGAGTGACACCGTCGGCTCAAACGTACATATTTCGCTGGTTTCTCGAATCACGAATTGCTCGATGTGTAAAAAAGAGGAAAGAAAGAACAGCCTCAAAACGAAAAGGAAGGTGTCCCTACCAGTCATGAGCGCCACACCGAGATTCGAGAATCGCGGAGGTGAGTGGACACTGCCGCTTACATCACTGGAGATTTGAAACTGCGTCAACAATGAAACCCTAGCAAGTGGGGCCCAGCTTCAAGACTGCTCCATCGTTCTCAAACCTGGCCCATGTTCAGGTGCTTGGCATTTTGATGCAAGAGCACCTGCCGGCTACTTAATGTACAATCTCGTCTTGGGAAGTCCAGCCCGAATGTTGCGTGACCTCTCCGCTTCTGAAGACTGCAGTTTCGCGTTTCGCTCTCATGCCGAGGAAAGTATGGGTACGTAGTTCTGGTCGCACGCGGAGCGACCCGTAGGTTGCTTCGACGACTGCTCACCGATCAAAGCTACCGGGCCACAGCGCAGCATTACCTCTCGGCAGCTTGTGCAAGTGCGGTTTGTTCATTTGTTGAGCTTCGGCTTATTGCAGCTTCTCTCCAGATGCTGCAGTACCTTCTCATAACTGCGACATGTATTTTATCTTTTTTCTTCATCGTTGAGAAATGCTTAGTAAGCCTGTTGTGTATGTGATTGCACCTTTTGTACAGAACAACAGCACTCGTGAATCTCCTCACCCTAGTGCATTGAAGCTCAGTGCCAACTGTGGCAGATTATTGGTATTGTATCAACATATTGAGGACATCTAGCTAAGACATGGTTAGTTCAGCACGCTACGGTAAAACTTCAGTGATCGATTGTGGACTGCCGGGGCTATTGCTATCGCAAATTGCTGAAGAGCTGGTATCACTAAGAACAACTCTGAAGGCATTTTCCTTTATTTAATGATGCATACTTTGGAATGCTGTCAATCAAATTTTGTGAAGTAATTTCATGCCAGTATGGGGCAGCTTTATTGATGTGTCTTGCTTGAACAGATGCTGAACCTGAAATCTTTATCACCTTCACGGTAGTAGGCATGCAGACTTGGGCAATGACTCTTTTGTTTGTTTTTTTATGCGCAAGCCAGGGATGGTCATCGTTATAAGAAAAAAACCGATGCTGCTCGAAGTGCTAAAGAGGTTCCTGAATGATAGAAGTGAAAAGGAAATTGTTAGAGCAGCCATGTAAAGTTATTTAGAGTCATAAACTAGCTGATCGAGCTTATCAGAAGTTGGTATGCACTTCTCCAGTGTGATTATCCAGCAGCTTTTGCCAAAAAATTCCAGAATTTTGAACGACATGCTCAACTTACACTGGCTTTGCCTGACGTGAGGTTTCCAAACACCCCCTCGTCTATTTCTTTAATTCAAGGAATTCCACTCTTACATTCCAGGGATTGCTGCAAAACAGCCGTGCATTTTCAAACTAATTAGTGTTTGACTGGGCAACTATGCCAACTTCAAGCTCAAGCATTTGTGTACAGTGAATGCCAAGCCAGGGCTGCTTTTCTCTTGGACATTGTCACGTAGTCCTGGTTCGATCGACATCTCTGAAGCCCAACTCAAGGAGATAAAATAGATGTGACGACATCAAGCCGCTGAACAATCTCGTTAACATATGTGACCGGTGCAAGCCCTGGTATTTGTCGAAGACCCCTCACAAAACAGCAGTATTTTTAGCCTTTCAGATGCTAGCTGTTGATGCTATATTGCAGAGGGCAGAAGCATGTTTTTTTTTTTTTTTCAGCAGTGTTGAAGCATCGCTAACGGCTGTTACTTGACAGCACAAGTTGTTTATTTGTACAGCTATACAGTTGCTGTCTTTGTATATGTGTTTTAAAACAAAGTCTTAGTCATTTGTTTCGTAAGAATGCCACTGTGAAGCTTGTATCTTAGGTCGCTGAAGTTTACGGGACACGTACTGAAGGGCTGAATTGCCGGGATGACTGATCATGTAACTTTGCGAGAGACAGCAGAACATTAACCAATGACACAGATGTGGCATTGCGTCTATTCTTTTCTGTACTGTTCTCATGTGCTTTTAAAAATGGTCTCTACGGAATAACATGTCCAAGCATGTGCTGTTTCTACCCAAAAGCCTCAAGCTCGCTGCTCGTGTCAAAGGCTCCCTGACCCAGACACAACAGTCCCTTGAAACCATGTCCCGTAAACTTTTGCGGCATTCCTGTATGCCTGAGAACTCATTGCCCAAATAGCACTGTTGGCTTTATGGGAGTACTTTTGTAAGTGCTTTCTACTGAGCGGCTACAAATCTAAGAGTTGAATGCATCACGGTGTATTTGAGGTCCTGTGTATTTGCACAAATTTCGAATTTCATATGGTGTGGCATACTGACGCCTAGATCTACTTCTCTGACGTGTTGCCTCTCGCATAGGCATGATGTATACTGTACAAGTGTTTTGAGACGAGTGTGATAGTGCACATACATTTGGGAAAAATGCAGGGCAGCGGGGGTGAAGCTTTAGTGAGTAGCAATGTCCCATGCTGTGATGTCATGCATTCGCTGCGTGTGATGAGACTTTGTACGCATTCTGTTATGGAATGCTCGGCCTCGCTGAATGCAATTGGTTGAGGCACGCAAAAAATATCACAAATGGGACGTTTTCATGAGCCTCGATTACACATTACTGACATATAAACGTCGCGAATGGGTCACTTGCCGTAAGCGTCGTTTTTGCGACATTTACGCCAAACATTAACGTCATGAATGTGAGGCGACCGGTCAAGGCTAATGCAAATGCCACATAACGTGATGAGTAGATCACTTGGCGTAAGCATCATGCTCGTGGCATTTATGAGAAGCGATTCCGTCACAAATGTGACAATGATTGTGAACCCCAGCCTATTCTGTGCACTGAAGAGTGATCATTCTGTTGTGAAATGCGCACAAGATTGCCCTGTAGGCATTCATTCACGGCAGATGCATTCCACTTTCACAGCTGCAGCTAATGTCTGGCAATTAACTTAACTAAACTGATAGGCGCCCCTGTCACTGCTGCTTGCAGTAGGATACTCAAGCGTAGACTAGCACTGACGAGCGTCATTGGCACCGTAAAGCTTACGGGACGCATGAAATGTCGTAGTTGTTTTGTCTGTTGTCCCGTCTCAGTCACTGCATGTTTTGCACTCACCGAGAGCCAGTAGGACAGCATTGAAGCGATCAAAAACCTTGCCGAACATTCGTCCACGTTTTATGTACCTGCACAGACGGACAGTTGGTGTTGCACAGTTTGTCACAATGTTTATGGACGCTTAAGAGCACCTAAAAGAGCCTCTGAAACAAAGTGTTTTAATACGCAGTCTCGAGATTGTACAGTGTTTTGCGGATTCTCTTACAGGCATGCTGGCAGTGTTCTTTTATGGAAGTCGCAACACGAGGGCACATAATTTTACCTAACAGGCCAAGTGCGTACATCGTCACGAAGTTGGGTCGTGGCCGTAACAGTGGTGAAGTCGCAAGCACGTGACAATATGTGCTTTTCACCTTTGAGGATATGCTAACTGTTGATGAAATTTAAGGGAAACACTGCTTTTTAAAAAAATTTATGTTATGCCACCTGTGAAAGCTGCCAGTCATGTTCCTGCGTAGCTTGCAAGAAAACTGAGCTTTTATTGCTCAAGGTGCAGAAGTATCAAAGGTACAGCATGATCTGTATATACAGTGCTCACGGGATTAAATTAAACTTCAAAACTTCAGTTACATCAAATGGTATGTCTAAATACTCAAGAACTTCCTGTAGTTACAAATTTGCATGTGCTAAAGGTGATATCAGCTTTGTTGCAAGTGCGCGAGCTAACGTTACGCTGGTGTGATACAAACCGATACTGCGGAAGCAAAAGTTACTTTACGCATTAGCTGTAATTTGTTACGTTTTCTTCTGTGAGCATTGTACTTGTTGAAAGAATTGTACCTGATCGCACACTTGTCTAACAGCGTGAAGTTATATGGACAGGACATAAGGATTACTGATAAAGATTCAGTTACTTTGGCTTTGCAGGTAGCCCCTCATTAGCTCGTGTGGCTCTTTCAATCTTTGGGTTCGAGCCGTGCTCTTCGTAGCGTACATGCAGCTTTCATTGCGTCCATTGCTCATTGAAAAGTGTCTCACTAATCCTTAAAGAGTGCTCAGGAATTCTATGCTTCCTTAGTGGTTTTTTTTTTTTTTGTTTTTCCTTTTTTGCGGACTATGACTTCAGCCATACATTCGCGAGAGATTTGAGCAGGAAATTCGAACAATGGAGAGGAAAGATTCAGAACATCTACATGATTTAGTCATTCTTGTTTATCATCCGGGACCTTTGAGGTGTCTGTTACGAAATCGATGTGCAGTGAAGTGAAAGCTACAGGACACACAAAGGTACTTCATAGCATGCACTAATTACGAAGTTTCATGCTTAACTTATATTGCTGGTAGATATTGCAAGTGCTGCGTGAAGATTTGTAGATTTTTTGGCATCCTAAAGAACTGCCTGTTACACATTCCTTTATGGTTTTTTTTACGTGAGAAGTATTGACAGCAAAGTGGAAAGTGAATTGATATGTGCTAGATCTGCTGCTATCAGCACTTCGTTGAACTTGGTGCCCACCATAGCATTCTTTGCATTGCAAAGAGTTTTCAAGTGTAAGTATTCGTCACCCAGACACAAAGTCGCAAACAAATGGCTGTTCTGTCTTAATTACCCAAAAAACATTACCTAGAAACGGAGCAGTTGGAGAAATGCCAAACTCGGATGCCAAAGACAAAAATAACGTCGGAAATATTGTGTGCGTATGTGAAGCATTTATTGCTCATTTTACGGCGTTGTTTCACGTTTAATAAAGGTTGCCCTAAACCACGCTTTCACGTCTGTGCTTTAATCGGCAGTCTTTCTCCCCTGCGCCTTTACCACTGAGTCTTATTTGCGCCGCTTAAGACTCGCAACCCATTCACTCATATGATGCTACGTTCGAGCAGTTTTTAACAGCAAAGTGCATAAAACAAACAAACAAAAAACCTCCCACCAAACGACGGTTCGGTCATCAACGATTGGCGACGAACCGGCCATAAGAAGTACCGTTAGAACTGTCGACTTGAAAATAACACTGGGCGCTACCTTGGTGCGTGTGCAACTGCAAGTAAGCGGAGTAATTCACAGTCCGACACCACATCATCCTCTCCTTGAAATGAGGATGCTGGGTCCTACGCGTAACCCATGTGGTGTCGTAACGCAACAAGAAGCACCGGAGACAAAATAACATTGACATTTTTCAATCAAGGTAGTTCACGTTTCAAACGCCAGGGGGACAAGAAATCTCCACTTAAATACCCAATCAGAACGCGTCCCGAGCACACCGCTAGCAGACGCGTAGTGCGAATCTCCGATAGTTGCGCGCGTTTGCGATTGATTTCACGCCTTTTTGAAGAGTGTCGGCACGCCGTTAAGGCGTCGCGACGCTTCGGGAAGCTCGAAAATTTGTTCATTTTCGGGCGGCGACGTTTCAATTGGCGCGAAACAGTGAGGCGGCCCGTATTGCTGCGAGTTTGGGCTAGGCCTACGCATAGGCCTAGCGCCCAAACGACAGCTCTCCTACAGTCGCCGGGGTCCCGCTAAGTAAAAGAGAGAAAAGAAAAAACAGGAAAAGGGTGCAGTGGTGGTGTTTTTTTTTGCGGTGGCGGTGGGCGATGGCCACGCTCAGCCAAGGGAACAACAACTTCACCTTTCACCAGTTCTCGGCGTCAACGAAAGACGTGGTCAACAAGTCCAGCGAGCCGACGGATTGTGCCAAAGATCCATCGACGCCTTCGCAGCAGCAACAACAGCTCGAGTCGGCGGGACAGCAGGATGTGGTGGTCGCTAGCTCGGAGGTGATGGAGCAACCTGCCGCCGCCGGCGGCACCGAGGCTGACGCGAGCCCCGTGATCGACATTGTGATAAACAACGTGGTTTGCAGTTTCAGCGTGCGCTGCCATCTCAACCTGCGTCAGATCGCTCTGACGGCCTCCAACGTTGAGTATCGACGCGAGAACGGCGTAAGTCTGGGGCCGCTGTCCTTAATTGTGTTGTCTTTTTTCGTTTCGTTTAAAACGCTTTTTGTCTCTGATGGGCATGCAGTTAACTCGTGCGTGTGTCTAGCCACGGTAACGCGGTTCACTTCCTGTGCCTGCACGGCGCAGCCGACGCAGGCCTTTGTCTAGAAAGCGCGCCGCAAAAAAAATAAAATAATAAGGCGTAACAGAGAGAGAAAAAAACCTTGGGAATCGGTTCTGCTGCAGGCCACGGCACGTCTGTCGGCGATGACGATTGGGCATTGTTTAAACGATCAGTGGGATCGCGGATATTTGTTTTATATTTCTCTCGCGCAAGTGCCCGCCTCGCATCGGCCACCCCCCACCGAGCATCCAATCGCGCCTTCCTTTTCAGTGTGCGTTGCTTAATTTATAGCGACCTCACGTACATCCCGCGTTATTTATCGTACTCGCTACCGTAACGCGAGCGTTTTTAATTTTTCCATTCCATCCTGCCCACCCCGCCACCCATGGATCATCCCGGCGTTTCTAAAAATACGGTCTTTCGTCCCAACCTACTTGGCCGCGGTTTCTTTTATTTACCACGGACGCGGCGTGATGTTGAAGCGATGCAAACGCGGGTTTTAAACGCTGATCCTTTTTTCTATTCGGGCCCGCTGTTCCATTGTGCTCGCCTGCATCGTTTCAACACCCACACTACGTTGTTAGCGAGGTGCATTTCGGTTGAGAAGCTTTTCAAGAAAAGTACGCGAAGCGTTGCGATCACTGCTACGATCGGTTATACTTTGACCGAAATGAAGGCCACCCACCGAATCGTAACTAAATAAACAAAAAAAAACAGCCCGTTAATCGTGTAACAAAGGTGCGACCAGTTGTCTTAACGGGCTTCGATAAGCTAATTAGGACAGTAGCAACCATACTTTCAGACTGAAACGCTGCGCGTTACGTAATCGACTGCGATTAGTTCGGGGGTGGGGATCGACCACAGAAAGAATTGGCTGCGTCGCTGACCTTTTTGATGGCGTTAGCCCCCCGCCCTAATCGTCCCGTTATCAAATCTTTACCGATTTAAAACTCGCTACGCTGTGACGTTTATCTGTGATGAACGAGCGGGCATTGCTGTACCGGCGAAGATACAGGCCACGAAAAAAAAAAAGCGCGAGCTAGCTGTGTCGGTTTGTCGCAGTGCCGCACCGATACGTTCGTTTTTTTTGGGCGTTTGTTTTAGAAAACCGATTCCGGAAGTCTGGGCTGCGTCCTCCCTCGGAGCCCTTCGCTGCCGCTACCTCGTTGAAAATTCCTTTGATAGCTCTCAGGTGCGAGATCTCGGGGCATTTTTGCGTGTTCGAATTGACGCACGAGCGTCGCTTCTTTGTCCGCCTCCGCGTTTTTGTAAAGGTTTTCACATTTTTCTTCGCGGGATACCCACGACGCGTTTTGATTTAGATCGACGAATGTTCTGGAAACTATCTCTCCCTCCCCCGCCTGTAATACGTTCCGTATTCTTTGTTCGTGGTCCGTTGTTCTTGCGTCATGAACGAAGGTGTCTCTGTAGAAAGAAAAAAAAGAAGAAAGGAATGCGAATCCAATCGCGAGAAAGGCGAGACGATGCCAGGCTTTTGTTTCGATATTACCGGAGAAGCTGCGGAAATTCTCGGGAAGACGAGAGTCGACATTCCGCAACGAAAACGTATACACCGTTTCCGATGGCGGTAGGTGCGTCATTGCGTGAATCTTTTGATCGTGGAATTGGGATATTGTAAAGGTAGTGTCCATACAGCCGCTAGAGTGTGTCAAACCGATCGGGTGAGGGTTTCGAGTGACGTTCTCTGGGGAGTGTACGCCGAGGCTGGTCTGGTGTTGCCGAACGGCGAGGCTAGAGGAATACGACTTGGGCGTGATATATTGTCTTGTCCAGCTCAGAGATGCTCCTCTCACGACGTGAAGCACACTTGAGACAAGTGGCACTGCGAGCTAGCTGCACACTGCCTGGACAACGCCTGTGGGGCGCGTTAGGTTAGGTTAAGTCGGGGAAGCTCAGGTCCTTGACAATGGTGATCAGTGTCGCTAAATGACGGCTCAAAGCTAAAAAAAATACAGCAAGCTGGCAAGACAGGCTCACCAGAAATGTGCCGGCAGATAAGTCCACATGGTCACGGGCAGCCAATGAGCTAAAACTGCCGGCAACTTGTTTTTTCCGGGATAATATCGTGATGTTATAATTTAAATAAACATTTCATAGGGGTGAACTGCAAAAAAAAAAAATCTTGTTTAGGCAACACCAGATGGGCATAGTTAAAATGAAATTCCTCACTTCGGCGTGCCCTTTTAGTTAGCCACAACGTGGTTTTGGTGACTGAAATCGCATAATTTCCATAATTTTTTTTTTACTTCTGAAAGTGGGGTTAAGAGTATCCGTTTGAAGCGCGAACTACCGCTACTAAGATAAACATCAATTTATTGCTGAACAAATTTGACGCAGATTCTGGTAAAAAAAAAATGTCAATTATTATTATCGACCGACAAATATGTTTTTTATACGATCTGCCACCCACTGTTTCGTCCGCGTCCGTTTTTTTGTTTTTGCACGCGTTTTGTTTTAACTTGTATCGCGTCCTTTCGTGGCTGACCGCGTCTCTCCTCCTCCCTCGCGATCCCCGCTCTTTTGTTCACCACCGGAAAGGTGGTTTGGGTGGTGGCTTAAATAAAAAAAAAAGGGGGGGGGAGGGCACCGCGCAGGTGAACGAGAAGCGCACAGAACATGTTGCACGCAATGACGTTTAAAATGAAAATAAGCGAAAAAAAAAAAAAACACTGCTGCGGTTGTGTAGCGGCGCCGACTGCAGTCCGCGAACCTGGTGCCCGGTGTTCGAGAGGATTGAAAGCTGGTGGTTAGTTAACGCACTTTTCGACGACGAGGGGACAAGCAAGACGCGACGCTCGCTACAAATGACTTGTCTTGTAGCAAAAAGCGCGCCACTTCCAACTGCGAAGTGGGATGATGGCGTTCCGTGTAGTATTTGTGAATGTTTTTTTTTTGTTTTTTTTAGCGGGGGCGCCTTCTTGAAACGAATGTGCGCGCGGGTCGCGTCCTCGCTTCGCTGGAGCAGTAGCATCATGCCTCCCCTTCGGTCGTGGGTGCGATGACCTCTCCCTCCGGCGAGGTTGGAGCCGAGATGAGGGGTGGAGTGGGGGTCAAAATCGTTGCGCGCCATCCGGCCTTCCGTTTCTTTTTTTTCGACAGGCGTGCCCCCGGTATTTCTGTCTGTAAGTCAGATTACGGGATTTATTTATGGTGGAATTGTATACATTGTGTCAGAAATGGAAGTGTGTTCGGCCTCTGTAAATAACCCCAGATTTTTCTCCTTTTTTTTTTTGCGGGGGTGGGGGGGGGGGGGATTGACGATGGCGGCAAACATGACGCTGCCAATAAACTGGTGGCGTTTAGGAAGCTGATGATCCTTAAAGCAGTGTAAAACATTGGGTGGTGTTACAAGTCTGTTTCATTGCAGCTGCGAAGCAATGATTCAGATACCAGCGCGCAGTAGCTAGCTAAGCGGCTTTATTAAAGCCGTGGGTGTTGGTTCGATTCCCGCGCTGGTGCTTCGACAGTGTACTTCAATTAAGGTGCGTGTTCAGTTACTCCGGGCAGTCAAAATTCGTTCAGAGTCCCCTCCCCTGCCCTTTTCAGGATAAAACTTGCATCGTAATCATGTCGTGGTATTGGCATGTAGCTAGAACCCGAGAACTGCAAATTTATTACGTACTCACAACACTTATGAAACTAGGATACTATATTACACGTGTAATGGAAAGGAAAACTTGGTCTTGACTCTGCCGTCACTTTGTGACATGCAATTGTATCGGTGAGGGTGCACGGGGCTTAGCGAAAGGGTTTGACGAATTGATGTCGAGGTTTTCGTCGTAATGCTTACTCACGGCGTCTGCACTTAGGGTTCCGTTTGCATGTGTAGATGGCTTGCACTGACTTCAGTGAGCCACGTTGGCGCACCAACGTGGTGGGACACGAAGTTCCTGATGTCCCGTTAATGTTATCAGTGCATCGCATGCTGGTTCCTTCGTTATTCACGTACAGAGGCCCAATGACATTCAAGCTACGCCGTTATCACACTGAAGCAGGTTAATTGCTGCGTGATTATACCACCTCGGCAACATGGAAGGCACAATGTTGGCGCCATGTTTTGCGTCCACGATGTCACCTGCAAACTATACATTGTGAGGGTCACGGATGTCCCCGGGTGATGGGTTGTTGCCATTCTGTTGGTCCCCGAAGGAACTCTCTAAAAAAACAAATGGCTGTTTGGTATCGACGGCGGCGTTTTGATACAAACAGGCTATTGATCAAGAGTCGATGACCACTGCAGGTGAATACCCGTGTGTGCGAATGCATTTTCTGCAGAACTGGTAACGATTTGCGGGAGGGAAAAAAAAAGAGAAAATGCGTGTAGTTTGATGAACGTCCAATAGGATCTTCTTGTCGGCCAACTTTGTCACAAATATTTTATGTGAAGCTTCTATAGTCTTCTTAAGGTGCCTCTCCTGTTCACTACCTACACACGATGACGTCAACGACAATTCATAACAGAATTCTACCGTATATACTTCTACAATACCGTAACTGCCTAATTCATGGATAGTGTCTTCATGTTTTCATTAGAATATCAATCCAATAATCATTGAGTTCTCTAGCAATTCATTCAGGCAAGTACCCTCTGGGGTTTCTTTTATCCCCCCCTTTCCATGCATGCACAAACATGCTCGCACACCTTGTAAACCCAATGTGGCGATAACTAACTGACCACTTCAAGGTGGTTTGAATAGAGGCCTTCCTTAGCTGGGCATAATACTTCAGGCTGTATGCGAGGGTTCATTGGCCACCTGCCAGCTTGTGAAATGATATCACTTGCTTAATGTTTCCACCTGGCAAAAAAAAAAACGAAAATTGTTTTATACTCTGTCTCATGTCTTCAAAGCAGTACTGGCCCACACTCCCAAGTCTACATGCTTGGAAACTATACAGGGCTTGTTCAGATCCTTCAAAAAACCTTGGAATATTGCTGAATTTGACAACTACATTTTTGAGGCCCTTGAAGGTCCTGGAATGCGTATTCTGTCCTTGAAAATCTCTCAAATTTCGGTGCCTGTGCAGTCTGACGTCCACAATAGGCTCCGCTTTCTGTCATAGACTAGCGTTAATGGGGAAAACTTTCCATTTCAGAAACAATATGCCTGAGTGAGTTTGCATGTGCTGTGGTTCTTCGCGTATCATCCTATTGTTCATATCAATCCCCGTTTCTCTCCCATTTAATGCATCTTGCATTTCTCTCTCTCTCTATTAGTCTTTATGACATCACTCTTGACAAGTCTCCTGCGTTTATGCTACTTTTTTACCAATCGAGTGTTGCATGTGGTTAGTACACTGTAATGATGCAAAGCCTTGCTTAATATTAGCGAAGTTTCATTACCTGTCCTGAACATTTGGTGCATGTTGGGAACTGCTTTAGGTGGCATCAGAGCTAGGCTTTTTAGAGTAATAATGCTGTTGAAACGGTCATATAACACAGCCAGATTTTACGTTATGCCCAATCTAGGATAGAAATTTGCATTCCCCGGCAAGTATTTTTAAGGTTCAGTACTGTCGTGAACCTGGATTAATGCAATTAACTTGAGACCAAAACCGGTGTAGCAAAGTTTTTTCTAAAGTAAAGTAGTTAAAAGAAGGTCTAATTGTTAATTTTCACACAGGTGTATTTTTTAAGCAGTGCCTCTAACGGTATGTCATGAGAGGCAACTATCATTTATAGTAATGAGCCTGAAATTATTCCGAAATGATTACGTGCTGCACATTCACACCAAACAGTAGGTTCTATAGTCAGTAGCACTGCTACGTACCAGATAGTGCTGTGGGTAGCAGTGGTTTATAGTCACTGTCATTGGTCCCACAGGAACACTGCTGTGTGCTTTTGTTGATGATTTATGCGACATAAGACACCGATTGTCTCCTCGCAGCTTTCGTTCTTGCCCCTGCTCACATAATCGCTACATTTCCTCTCCATGTCCTTGTATTTTGCCTGCATGTCAATAGTTTCGCATGGCCGTCTACCTGGCATGCATTGCTCCGGCCACATATGGGAGGCTCAGTGTTCGAGGCAACTGAATGGACCTTTTACATGTGCACGCAAGAGTTAATCGAAAATACAAAGCCGTGGTAGATTTTGGGTGTCTCTGTGTCACAGTTTTAGATTTTGAAATACTGAAAAGCCCTTTTCTGCTACAATTTTAGTTTTTAAAGGACCGAAAAATGCCTTTCTCAATTTGGGAACTTCCCGATATAAAAAAGTACTTCGAGCATAGGGATAATTAAAATTGATTTTCAACTGTATGTATATAAGTTGTATAAACTTAGAATTCTGAAGGTTGTTACTGTAAATTAAAAAAATCCTCATTTCGATGCTGTTTTTAATTGATAGAAAAAGGTGTGACGGGTCCTTGTAAGTCCTCGTTTATCCTCCTTTGAAACATGTACGATATCTGGAATTACCCAAACGAAGTGTACTTGAAGACGATTCCCTCTGTAGCTCGATTGTTAGCGCAGCAGATGCTTTACAAGAGGTTTAAGATCAGGTCCCTTGCTGTAGCGAATTGCCTTTTCGTCCACTTCAATTTCTTTACATTTTTGTTACAATTACTACCGTGTTACAATGACTCTCGTACTTTCCTTGAGACTTCATAGTCTGTCGGGATACCATTTATCAATCTTAGTAGATTCACTGCTTCGCCTTTGTGTTCCTTCATAAATACTGAGTGCTTGAAAAAGATAGTGGATGCTGTGACAGTGGGAGATGACTGCCTTAATAAACACGAACCATTATGTCGTTACTGTACGAGATGCACTGATTTGTGGTACCTTCCAAATGTTATCGAATTGCACTGGCTCCATGCGGTACACTTACAGGGTGGTCTGCCGACAATCTGTGCATTTGCCGGTGTTTGGCACAAACTCAACTCTTTGGTGATAAACGTTTGTACATGCGAATCAAAAGTGACACCTTTCTTTTTACGTCTTTGGCAGATGCTCACGATGAAGATTAGGACACCTTACACGACGGCCAGCATGTGGTCCTCGGGGAAGGTCACCTGTACTGGTGCCACCAGGTAAGTCGCCACTTGCCACTGCAACACACACCAATCATTAGATTGCTGGTTATGGTACACCGCTTTCGCAACCATGTTCGTACAAAATGCCATGGCAGACACATTTTGAAACTATCACATTGCTGCATGCCCTGCAAGCACTCTTGTAAACAATTCACGTGCTCCTCTTCTGTGCCTTATCACACCTCTTCATTCTTCAAGGGACGTAACGTCGCTTATGGGCAACGTTGGGTATCGCTGATCTTGTAGACTACAAAACTGCGCCTTGGCACCGTAGTGAAGCTGTTTTGGCCTCTCGGTTGTCGCACCAGTCACCCGTTTGTTTACTTTGTCAGGGCCTCGCACTGCACTTGCTCGCCACTCCGCCTTGGAGTAACTTGCACGAGCTACATGTGAAGGAAGCCTTTCTAGGTTGTTTGCTGTGCAACTTTGGTGTAATTGCTGACGTGTAACGTTTCCGATGTGGGGCGCAGTCGGAGTGCCACGGTATGTCTACCTTCCATGACGATGGAGCGTGGTGAGGCCGAGCGAGAAATTGGAACGAGGCGGAATAGTTGCAGTGAATGCAACTTATTAGCCCGCTTATTAGCAATATTTTTTGCGGCAGTACATTTACATTTTTCAAGTGTGTAGTCATCTCTTCATCACAAATTTTTCACTGCTGGGTCGTTATTGGCCATTTAATAAAACCTTATCCTTAAAATTGAAAAATGTTGAGGAATCATTGAAATGTTTGACTGAATATATCATTCAGCCGGATCTAACGAACAATGGAAATAACGGGAGTGTTATATTTATCTATTTTTTTTCCAAAGCGCCACTTCAGCTGCACTCACGCCAGGCACTGATATCGGTATTCACTGTTGCGCTCTTGTCGTGCTTATCTGCTTTTTACTGGTTAGCGGGACGTAAGTTATGACAAGGATCTGTGAGACACATTGACTTCCCTGTTTTGGTTTGAGGGTAGTGCATACGTGGGCAAGTGTTAGCGTGCCATTCAACGCAATAAATTGGGTGTTGCGCCACGTACAAAATTGTGTGAGAAGTAGTTGACAGAAAAGAGGCACTCTTTCCTGTCAACTACTACTTCTTACAATTTTGTACGCGGCGCTACACCCAATTATTACAGTGAAGTACCAACTAGCCTGCATAGGCATCCTTGTTCAGTATCTTGCCATTCAAGTTTGGCATTGCAACGGGTTGCTTCATGGCTACAGTTTACGAGCTGCTGTGTTGACACGGGCACTTTGGCGAGATGGTGCATAGCTAAAAGCTGTGAAAGTGCATGAAGGACACAACACAAGGGAGGCGGTGCTTTGATTAGGGTTCGTGCGGGTCCTCGAAAGCCATTGAACTTGAAAAGTTTGTTCTCGGGGCCTTGAAACTGCTGGAGTTTTTGCAAATCCATGAACAATTCTTCGATTTTCTTTTTTTTTTAAATAAACATTGTCATATATTTCATAGTGCATTGTTTGGGATGTCGTAACTGTAGCAGGTGGCACATGAAATGTGCCCATCCCAAAAGAATTGTGAACATTAGAAGCTTCTGCCTGAACCAACACTGTGCATTTCTGGAAACTCTGAAAAGGCCGGAACAGGAGGATGAGAAACAGAAAAAGTAATGTTGCTTTAAGGAGTAGGTCGAAATCCTTACAAAAAAAAAGGAAAGAATCTAGGAGCTACTGGTGAGGAATTAACAATTGCAGCAGACTCATGTGCGGAAAAGGAGGAGACAATTAATGACCCGACATGCATGATCAAGTCAAACAGCCTTAGAAAGACTGCCAAAACCAAGCAGCAGGAGATAGTGGATATTGATATGAAAATTTAGAAAAAACAACAAGCTGTTGCGTAATTACTGTTCCTTAGTTTTTACTATATGAATAAAGGTTTGTAACTTGTATCATACAGCAAGTGATTACCTTTGCTACTTGCAATGCAATTAAAGCACATAGCCTCGAGAGTCCTTGAAAATCTTTCAATTTTCATCATGTAAACGAGCATGAACCCTGTTTGATATAGCACTTTAGCTGCGCATTGCCTTCCTTGTGTATTTTATGGGCTATAATTTTCAGCAGTAGCATTGGACTTAACACCACAAGTCGAGGGCATAGCCCTTCGGGCCTCGAAAACCAAAGTGATACTAAAAAATCTGTGTGCTAAATTTTATTCCAGCTGTGCAGCCTAGTTGAAGTAAATCTAGAGCCATACTGGGGTGCCAGGCCATTTTAATTCAATAGCGTCTCCTGTCTCTTATGTGTGCTCGTTTACTGCCGTATTTTCTTGCAAGTGTTCACGCCTGTCCTCGCCCTGTGTGTGTTACAGCGAGGAAACTGCCAAGCTGGCCGCACGGCGCTACGCGCGCATCCTCCAGAAGCTGGGCTTCCGGGTCAAGTTCATGAACTACCGGGTGGTGAATGTGCTAGGCACCTGCACCATGCCATTCGCCATCAAACTCATTCCATTCTCCCAAAGCAACCGGCCCATTGCCAGGCGAGTGGATCTCCGAACTTGTTAGGGCGCACTAAAAGGGATGTGGCTAAACTTCTTGAACGTTAAACTACTGGATCATGTGTCTGTGATCTCGTGCAGCACAAGTTGAAGGAGTGTTGACACACGAAATTCGCATCTGGTGTTTTTTTTTTTTTTTTATTGCAATGAGTGACTAACTAACCACTTACCACAACAGAAAACCTCATTTGCCCAAGTGCGTGACTGCTAGTTATTTGGAGACTATTTCATAGCACACAGTCGCAAGTCTAGTTTCCAAGATCACTGAAGCGGGCCCCAGAATGGTTTTTATGTTAACGTAGCCAACTAGTTGCTATGTTGGCATGTTCATGCCAACACAGTCACTAAAAGGTAAAGATGGGGCACATTTACCGGCCCATCGCCATTCACACAAATGTGAGCTGTATCTGAATGAAATTCAGATCCAGTGGAGAAGCGGGGACACCACTGCTCGAGAACTTTACGAAGGTTTGACATAAAAGCACGAGCTCATTACGCATTAGTGAAACTTCTTGATTCCTTTTGCAGGCTGAGAGCACGTTCTGGGCTCTCGGGTTGTGATTACGATGTTCGATATGGAACGATGTAAAACTAACGTGGAAGTTTCACAGTTTTTCTTCAATATTTTGTATGCGTTGATGCTGCAAGACTAACGTACGACAACTGAGCTAAATTTGGGCATATCGGCATCGTGATCGGAGCATCTGAAACGTACACAGTCCCGTTCTCATGACGCATTGTTGCATGCGAGGCGATTTTGCAAGCCGCTACCACAATACGTATGCCAAATGAGCCAGGATGTTCTGTTGAGTAGCGGCATTAATTTACGTGGCATGCACCAAAATACAGATCGACAATTCCGTGCTGCGTTTCATCGCACGCCACCATTTTAATAGAGCCTATGTTCTGGTGGTGCTATCTCGTGCCATCACTGTGACAAGGGTCGCTCGTGATCGCTCCCTGGAACCTCTATTCAGTATATTCTAGTACACTGTAGCAGGGTCTTACAATGCTGACATGAAGGGGGCCACATGGCAAACTTGCAGGAGGGGGTTTGCAGGCAATGCAAAAAATTTCTACATAACGATAAGAATATACGAAACTGAAATTAGAATTTTGTTTATTTTCAGCACTAGTGTCGCAAGGTAGTAAATTATAAACATGGCTTACAAGTAAATAAAAAAGCTCTGTTAGTGCGAATTTTGGTTGCAAACATTTTCAGCCCAATCTCTCGTACAGTTGAACCCTGCCACAATGAAACCCAACAGGGTGCGGGAAAAATTTCGTTGAATTGAAAATTGCACCCAGCAGCAGCGTGTAGGATGTGCCAGTGTGATGGTTAAGGACGTTCGTCGCTATGTTTGTCTATAGCGAACGAGAAAGGAATTAACATGAACAATTTCAGCGAACAAAAGAAGCTTTATATTGTACACTAGAGAAGGAAGTGACAGGAGAAAATAAAACTATATATCCAACCCTATACGCCAAGCATCACGCAACATGCACGAGAGTCGGACCGCCATTAAAATGCGCAGAGTTCGCGGCTACGCTAACTCGGTGTCCAGCGCCTATAGTTCTCGGTTCGTAAGAAGAAACCGCTGTCTCACAGTTTGGGTCCCCATCGTCCCGACATGATGCGGTCGTCGACGTGTGCGAGGGCAAAGGTGGCACGGCTGGAACGGCTGACGGCACACGGATGCGCTACCGTGTGCAGCGCCGTTGAGTCGGACGTCGCGGCCAAGCCAGCAGTCAGGGTCTCAACTCCTGAGGTCCAGGATCAGGCCACGGCTCACGAGGACCACACCCGGTAGGCCTCGCCCACGAACTTGCTCCCGGACACGGTACCCCGGCAGGAGCCGTTCAGCAGGTCCCGCCCTTGGACCTTGTACAGGCCGACGGACTCGACCTCGAACAGACACACCGGAGCTCGACCTGGCCGACACGTACGGGTCCCACGTCCGGCTCAGGAACGCTGCCAGGAACTCGTCCTCTCGAGCGGCGCACCGCTTCGTCTGCCTTCGTGGCCTCTACCCTCGAGCTCCTTTCCGCACTAACTGAGGGCCAGATCGGCGGTACGACGGACGCCGATAAGGTGCAGGGCAGGAGGCGGTGGAAAGGCGCTGTAGAATGCGCTCACTTGCCGATGTGCGATGCTCTGGTGATGACGGCGTTCGACGGCGTGGGTGCGACTACGGAGCAGTCAACCCGCATCGGAGAGGCGATGCTCCATGCGTGTAAAATGGCCAGCCCGTCCAGCGAACAGCTTGCATCGAGACGCGATGCTCGGCGCAATCGTGACCATTAGCCAGGCCACGTACGTCGCTGTGCTGAATGTCTGACTACGGAGACGTCTCGCCGAGATCCGCGATGTCCTCGGCAAGGAAGAGAACAGCAGGCCAGGCCGCGCCCCGAAATGCAGTACTCGTGCCGGCAACGTCACTCCAGCTGGTAGTTGGACGGCAGTAGCGTGAACAGCCGCGTTCCCTGGCCGGAACCTGGGTTGCCTGCGTCCGACGCTTCGGCCCGCTGTCTTCCGTCTGCAGCTGCTTCTGCTCGTCCCCAGCCACAAAGCCTACCGCCACGTAATGATCACACGTGGCCCAATCGTGGCACGCCACTTCTATGGGCCACCGCAAGTCATCAGCTGATTGGCGCACAGTTGCCTCGTAATCGCACATGCCTTCTCCCGCACCTTCGTCGTTGCCAGTTTTCTCGAATCCTCACAGCCAGAAACTGAGCGACTAAGCTTCAGCTCCGGATTGTCTGTGGCTCAGAAGAAAACCAGTGGCAAAAGCAGGGCAGTCTCATTGCCATCACTATCGTGTAATGGTGGCCCACATGCTTGGTAAACAGCAGCAATTTCCGGTCTAACCAATGTACATTTTAGACTTCGTAGACATACTTTTATGTTCCGATAATACATCAAAATAATCATTATTGTGTTTACTGTGTGGCATTAAATATCTGAATCTGGAATTTGCATTGTCAAAACTGATTTGTCACATTCTGTGTGCCCTAAAGTGGTGCCAGTGTTTCTGTTTTTTTCGTCTTTCGTCATGCCTTGCTTCCAAACGAGCTTTTGAGGATTAATTCGGAAGCAAATAATAAAGTAGGCATTCTCGATATGAAGTCGGATGCACGCAGAGCTGAACAAAAATGGTTTGAGCAAATTATTGCTTGTGCTTTTATGAAAAATGACAGTGATATTGTCTGCACCGTTGTCTAATTTCAGATGATGTAAAGCGCCCACAATGTGATTTTTCAAATAAAAAGTTGGCACTTAAGTTAGGATGCAGTTTGAGCAAGTTAGCCTACTGTTTCTTCTTGCATTTCTATTTCTGTGCTCAGTTGCGAAACTCAGTTATTGCAAGAAAGACTAAAGGAGATTTCTGCTTCCTCCACTTGTACAAATTTGCTTGTCTTGAGCATCTGACTGCATTATTTCCGAACATTTCGTTTGCTGTTGTGAATAAAATATACAGGCGAAATTGCGTAAGTGAAAGGTCTTGGGGGTTTGAGTAAGTCTTGTAGAGGTTCCGGCATCTGACATGCCATATTTTCTCACGTATAACCTGTGTAAAAAAAAAAGTGAGAATGTTCTTTTAAATAAGTGGGAGTGTCAGTTGTGTGCTGGGGTTGTGTGCATTTTCTTTTCATTGAGTTAGTGTTGGGGGTGCAGATCCCACACAGGCGTGGGCTTTATGCAGGGGCAAGTACGGTATTACCTTGAAACAGTCTGCGTTGCCCGTCATCTTTGATTTCTTTCCAAATTTGGGAGGATTCGTAATCCAAGTTTTCCTCCCTGTTTGCAGCTATGAGCCAGAGTTGCATCCAGGAGTCACGTACAAGATCAAAGATCTGAAGGCCACCTTGAAAATATTCTCGACGGGTAGCATCACAGTCACAGGTAGGCTGTCAAATCTGTGCACTTGTCTTGTACTGTCCCGCCAACCCCAGGCTGTGCAGCGAAATGCCATGGCTTGCATCAGGCAACCAATAGCAATCGCTGTGTGGTCAATGAGTAGGAAACATTGAACGGCTTGGCTGTTGTGCACCACCGATCCTTGCGTGTATCTTCGTATCAGCGTCGCGTATGGGGCATGCAATGGTGTACAATAGAGCAGAACCTTTTTTTTTTTTTTTTTGTTCTTTTGTTCTGGTTGGATGACAAACATAGACATTAATAGAGTTGAACGTTTGTTGAGTTGGTCTTTGGACATGTGGCGCTCGACTTCTGATCCAGAAGTTACGGTATCAAATTACGAAGTTGCTCGAAGCCTGTATACTTAGATTTTAGGGGCATGCCAAAGAACCCCAGCTGGCCGAACTATTGTGCTTTTGAGATGTTCAACTATGTAAATTAATATTAAAATTATGATTATTACGAGCGCTCTCAATAAGTACAGCTAGTTCTTTCATAGTCCTGCACTCCAACCTGGGGTGCTCTGAGGTGCTCGCACTTACTCCGAGCCCAGAGCACAACCGACGTGTGATTACATTACTACAGTACTTCATCCTTTCCAGCCGAAAATGCGCTTACCTGTTTTCTTTTTTGGCCTCCGATTGTTTTAGTGAAGCGGCTGCGTGGTTGGCTCAGTGTAGAAGCAATCCGAGTGGGAAAGTGGTATTGCAGAGTTGAAGGTACAGTTGAATCCCGCTACAACGAAATTGACGGGGCGGGCGCAAAATTTCGTTATCGCGGAAATTCGTTGTCGCGATATGATGAAATACATACGTGACACGGGACTTGCTGAAGCAAAAGAACAAGCTTTAATGCCAAAAATCGCTCAACTTCGCCTGTTTCCGCTTCTTGTTAAGCGATGGCACAACACGACTTTCGCACGCTGCCAGTAGAGCCATTGCTTCATCGTCGTCCTGCGACCCGATGCAACGCCTGATGATATCGAATGCGTCCAACACCTGTGAAGTCGGTGGTAGTGCGGGATCGCGTTGCGCAATTGTGTCATCATCGTCCGACGAAACACCATCTTCCTGGACGCTCTTTATGATGTCTGCGTCCGTCATTTCCTCGCGCACCACCAAGCAAGAGTCGGCTTGCAAGAACTCGCTGATATGTACGTCGGCGGGCACATCACTTTCCTGCAGGTCTGCCCAAGCGACTGCGATTTCTTCGTCCTGGTCCAGCAACCTGTCCTCATCGCGGTCTGCGTCGCCATTGTAAGCTTCAATCGCAGAATCGGAAGTCTCGGCGCACTGTACTGCGAATCCGGCATGGCGAAAGCAGTTCGCGACTACGGCGCTCCCCGTCTCGCACCACGAAGCAGCGATCATTTGGAGCGCCATGAACAAGTCGATTTTAGTTTCGCGACCCAACCGAGTGTTCAAAATCAGCCTTTGGATAAGGCGCTTGCGGTACGCGCACTTGACGCTTTGGATGATCCCTTGGTCGAGGGGTTGAATGATGGACGTGCAGTTCGGTGGCAAAAACTTGAGCTGCACGTTCTCGAGCTCCGTGTCCTCAATGGAATGTGCGGAACAATTGTCTAAAAGCAGACAAACCTTGCGGCCTTGCCTGCCCATGTCCCGGTCGAATTCCTCGACCCACTCTCCAAAAATTGCACGGGTCATCCACGCCCAGCTGTTGGCCACGTACTTCACTGGAAGGCGCCGATTTCCTTTGAAGCAGCGCGGTTTTGCGCTTTTGCCAATGACCAAAAGCGGTCGCTGATCTGATCCGTCCATATTGGCACACAGTAGCACGGTGATCCTTTTTTTGCTGTGTTTACCTCCTTGACAGCGCAGCCCCTTAAAATCCAGGGTCTTGTTCGGTAACATTTCTTAGAATAGACCGGTCTCATCGGCATTGTATATGTCCGATGATGCGTAGCCCTTAAGGATGCTTCCAAGGCTGGCCGACATCCACGCAGCGGCGCCGTCTTTATCCGCCGAAGCGGCTTCACCACACAACACTTTGCCGATGATGCTGTGGCGGGATTTAAATCTGTTTAGCAAACCTACGCTGGCCTTGAAATCATCAATGCCGAGCATGCAGGCAAAATCCAGCGCCTTCTGCCGTACAATATCGCCGCTAAGGGCAATTTTTTTGGCCCGCGTCTCCACGAACCAGGTGTAAACAGCCTTGTCTAAGGCTTCGTGCACTCGCTGGGTCACCTTCTTATGCTTACCGGACGTCCCTGAAGCTAGAGCTTTGCCTATCGCGTCCTTACTCTTCAATATAGTTGACAGAGAGCTCGCCGCAATCCCGAACTCTTCAGCGATGAGTGCCTTCTTCTTTCCAGCTTCAGCCTGTGCGATGATGCGAGCCTTGTCTTCGAGCGACAAAAACTTGCGCTTTTTCGCCGGCTGCGCCATCGTTGATCGCGTTACTGCACCTTCGGGAAACAATCAAACAATGACCAAAGCGTGCGATCGCACGTTGTGAAGAAGCTAGCCCTAGTCAAGCCGCCGGAAGCGGAAGCCGTCGTCCGAACGCATCGTCGCACTCTACCGGGATTTGCCTCGCATCTCCAATTTTGTACGTACATACGTACACATAAATTGGAAATTCCTGACATTGAAACCATTCTCACAAACGTTATAAAGATGATTAAAAATACTATAAAAATCAAATTAATGCGTGTTGTTTGTACACAGACACGATTTAAAACGTTTCCGACGTTTCTTCTGAATCTACATGAGAGCGCGTTGCATTGATTGCATCGCCATCACTATCGCGGTATGTATGGCGGCTTTGTGTTGTTTACATTGCGCAGCGAGTCACCGTCGCACCCAGTATGCACGCTCTGAGCAACATCTTGTGTGTGTGTGTGTTTTTTTTTTTTTAAATGTTATTAAGGTGCATGGTTTGTCAAGGCATTAAAACACTTTTGAGAATTTCAGTAAGCTGTAATTTGAATAATTTTGCTCCTGCCTGTCTCGCAAAAAACTTCGTTGAAGTGGAAATGCTGCCGTGAAGTAGTTCGTATTGGAGGGAATTTCGAAGCATTATATACCCTATGGGACATCGACGGGGAATGGAAAAACCTTCGTTGTGGCGGAAATTTCGTTGAAGCGGACTTCGTTGTGCCGGGATTCGACTGTATGATTTGCCTTATATTGCTGCAACGAGCTTCCGCTGCATATAAAGAATTCTTCATTTTTTAAGAAGCCCTTGTTAAGAATTTGCTCTGTCGCGATGGTAGCGGTGGCGAAGAGCGGCGAACCGTCGAGCGGACTTCGCTGAAGCCTTAGCCCGAAGGTGAAACAGGGAGACAATCCGTTTGGAAAACAGCAACAAAAGTAGCGTTTACTGCAGCAGGTTGTCGTTTCACAGAGCCGGCCAGCACGGCTGGGGCAAAATCCTCTTAACATGGGGCCGGCTCGGCCTTAAATAGCGTCTTTGGTCCATTCTCTCCGACCAGTTCTCGGGCTCGGAGGGGGAGACGTAGCCATACCCGGAACTGCAAAGTGGTTCGGCGGAGGAAACGACGTTATCCCCGGACTGCACGGTTCTCCTGCACAGAAGGCGGCGCTGGGAGGGGGGGGAGACAGTTCGTCGAAACAGGGCTAGATCTTGCGAGACTTGCTCCCGAACGAGGAACATGTCTGTGGCACAACAGCACCCCCGCCGCCAGACAATGCATCCGGAGTTTTGAGCCGTCAGCGCGGCTCGGAAGGAGGGATGCTGGTTGACCATCGGTAGCCGTTCCGCTCTCTCCGCCCGTTGAGACTTCCATAGGCCTGCAGAGGTTCACTGGAACGACGGAGTCGAACACAAAGGCGAACCACTCCGGCCAAAGCAAGCACCCTCCAAATGCTGATCAAATCGCCAGACCAGCAGAAACGAAAATATTTCCTCGAGATTTAACTGAGCTAAAAAAAATAGCATCACGAGCAATGTATCTGAGGAGCAATACATAATGTGGACACTCCTTTACAGTGCATGACACTGCTAAACTAAACAGATTTTTTTTTTCGTGACCGATTCTCGATTGTGACCCGGGCAGATTAGGGACGATCGAAGCTGCCGAGGTTAACTCAATTTGGCCCCGAATCTACAATTTAGAACACCAAGAACTCCCGAATCACGCACATTTTCGTCGCCTGCAAGCATAAGATTGTCAAACTTGACAAAGTTCGTTCTCCTCAAGCTCTCACTTCAATGCGCGCAGCCAATGATTATCACAACAAGATGAAACGCACTTGAAAAGGTAAGAAAATAACAATAAAAATCAAACTTGCACACGTTAAACAAAACAAAGTTAACCTACACTGACGGGCGCCTACCAACACGTAATGCCAAACAAAGAACGTATTTTAAACAGGCCTTTTTCTCAGCCTTCTCTGTTAAATTAAAACACACTAACTGTTACTTTTGAAATATTATGAAAACAAAATTAATCAAACAAACATATCAATGCCTGCTTCTACAATTGAAAGGAAAGCAAAACTTACAAAAATTCAGATGCACTCATAGCTCATAGGAGGGCGACAAAATTAGAAAAGGTTATTCTCAAAATTTAAATACAAAAAATACACTCTTCGTATTAGCAAGGCGGCACACTCTCAGGCGAACTCTGGGGAGTCGCGCATTCCACAGCTTCTGAGGGTTGCGGTCTGGACAAAAGGACGACGAATCGACCTGTTCGCCGAACTCAGTAGCAGCGACTTTTGACCCGCAGCCGCTGAACTCGAAGAAAGGGGCATCTGCACTGCCTCGTTTACGCCGCCCGTTCGACCAGTGACCCTTTCGCCACGGTGGGGAAAAATCGCTTGTGTTACAGCTCAAGCGCTCGCAACGTTTCCCCACTTGCTTGCATCTACAAGGCAGAGAAAAGGATGAGACCAGGCGGTGATTTCGGCGTTCCAATTTCCTTGAATTTTGGTCTTTGTTGACGTGCTTCCCGCCTAATCTCCATCTCAGTGATGGTCTGAGCTTCAAACGTTTCCTGCAGGGCCCTTTCGCGATCCTACGCCTAGCCCTGAACCTGGCGTAGCGAATGAAGACGTCACAGCACTTAACAGCTGCTTTAACATGTTTGATGCCTCTCGTCTCTTCCGCGCTACGCTTTTGCCGACGCTTTTTTCTCTTCGAATGGCTAGGAATGGTGGAAGCCCCGACACACTTATTCAGAAGTGCACTGCCTTCGACAGGCTCTGCCAAAACTCTATGCGGCTGAAGCAACTTATCTTTGTGGGGAGTCGAAGTTCCCAATTTGTTGGCTAGCGTTTCCTGGCGCCCGGTGCTAGCGGTCTCTGCCTGTGGCGTAACGGGAGGCCCGATTAATTTAAGGCTAACAAAGGCGCTTACAGAGCTTTCAATCGGTGGGGGTCTATCGCTGTCGTGGATAGCCCTTTTTCTACGGCCTTCGAAGTCGGCCTCATGCTCTCTTTTTCGAGATTTACTCTGCAGCGCATCCTGCTCAAGCTTTTGTCGACAGTCTCCAACCTGTAGCGCCTTACGACGCGACTTGTCGTCAAGCTCTTTTTGACGCGATGCATCTGGATCATGTGCGCTGCGAAGCGGCTCCGTCTCTAGCGCCTCGCGACTCTCTTCGGCGTCCCGCTCTCTCTGGCACACTTCTGCGGCTTGTGCTTCGCGACGGGCCTCAGCTTCCAAAGCTTTTCGGCATGCCTTATCTTTACGCGCTTCTCGACGCGCTTCTACTTCTAGCGCTCTTCGGCGAGCCTCAATTTCACGCGCTTCCACCTCGATCACTTTACGCCGCGCCTCATCTCGCTCTTTCTGACGCACATCGGCGTCCTGCGCTTTGCGATGGGCCTCAATTTCTAGCGCTTTGCTGCGCGCTTCAGCGCTGTATTTGTACGCTCCACTTTCGCAGTCGGTAGTACTCATTGAAGCAAAGTGGCGGAACAAAGCGTATTTAACCCTATCAAAGTCATGCGCTTCCTCGGTGGATAAGCACTCCAAAACGCTTGCGACTTTGCACGGAAGCAACGTGGCAAGCTTTTCCGACCATAAGTCTCGCCCAACACCAATATCGTCGCAGACCCTTTCAAAACTAACGAGAAAAGACACGATGTTGTCGTCCATTCTGAAGGGCCCGAGCCGGTATTGTGCTCGCTGCCACTTAATCACTTGAATTTTATGATCAAGCTCTTCCATTCTGAGAGCATGCTCTCTCCTTTTTCTGCTCTCCTCGGCCTTCCATTGTTCGCGCCTTTGAGCTTCTTCGGCCTTCCGCTGTTCCTCACAGATGAGCTCCCAAAACTCGTCAGCTTCCTCAGCCGTCACATTCTCTGCCCGCATCACCTCGAGAATCGCTTCCCTTGTTTTAGCGAACCCGGTGGAAATCCCCATGGCTCGACAAATTTCGAGGAGGTCCTGCACCAGGTACTGCTCCATCGCGATCTCGTCCCTCGTGATGCTCTACTACTGATATTCACCGTACTTTAAAACTAATCTCGTGGTTTAAAGCAGGTGAATATTTAAATTACAACTAAAAATACACAAAACGCTCTCCTAACATCTGCCTGTGCTAGAGAGGTCTGGCGAAATGAACAGTAAACGTTGGGCACTCACCCAACCAAAGTAGCCGACGATGGTCCAACCCGTGGCTGCCTTCGAACAGTATCAGGCCTTCAGGGATCCGGACCAACTTGTCAATGTTGAGATCCGGGGTTGCTTGTCCTAGCTTGCCGAACGATGAGAACAGGCTAGCGTATCGCAGCGTAGCCAAACGCTATCACGGCGGTCGTCCTCGTGCTCGGAGATCCGATCCAACTTTTCAGCCGTTGAGATCGGGGTAGCGGGTCCCAGAGCAGCAAAACGTTGAGAACAGGGGTCTGATCCGGCGTGCCAAACGTAGGATATCGTATCCCGAAGCTGCCAACCACTGTTAAGAATTTGCTCTGTCGCGATGGTAGCGGTGGCGAAGAGCGGCGAACCGTCGAGCGGACTTCGCTGAAGCCTTAGCCCGAAGGTGAAACAGGGAGACAATCCGTTTGGAAAACAGCAACAAAAGTAGCGTTTACTGTAGCAGGTTGTCGTTTCACAGAGCCGGCCAGCACGACAACGTCGGCTGGGGCAAAATCCTCTTAACATGGGGCCGGCTCGGCCTTAAATAGCGTCTTTGGTCCATTCTCTCCGACCAGTTCTCGGGCTCGGAGGGGGAGACGTAGCCATACCCGGAACTGCAAAGTGGTTCGGCGGAGGAAACGACGTTATCCCCGGACTGCACGGTTCTCCTGCACAGAAGGCGGCGCTGGGAGGGGGGGGAGACAGTTCGTCGAAACAGGGCTAGATCTTGCGAGACTTGCTCCCGAACGAGGAACATGTCTGTGGCACAACACCCTGCAACACCGACGTACTGTCTGCATCAAATGGAACCCGAACACCAGCAAACCATTGCGATGGTATAATGCGCGCTATTCAGTGATTGCCATTGAGAGGTGCGCATGTCCTGTTCTGTAGCTCTGCACGTGCAGTTAAATCCCTTTATAAGAGGCATGCTCCGGGCAGCAATTCTCGCCTTTTATAGACGAAAGCATGCCTATCTCGCTCCCGGGTACCTTTGGCGGTATACCCTCGCTCCCAGAGACGCCATAATTTGTCAGAAACTGCCAAAGCGCCTTGCTAGCATGGCATGCACTGGCTCTGGGAGCGAGCACGCCTGTGCAGGCTGCGCCCACTTGTAAAATGTCATCTGCGTACCACTGTGCTATCATCTGGTGTGACAACAACCAGCACAAGAGGAAAAGATTGCTGAGCGCTGCCTATGAAGTTCACAGCGCATCGCGGGAATTGTGCTGGTGCGGTATTTTGCGATTACACAGATTTCCGTCCGCAACAAAAAACGCTGCACTTGACCGTCTTAGGATATACAGTCGAGCCCACATATAACGGCCCCACTTAAGGATGTGGCTTTGGAAAACCTACTTTCTCAAAACTTTGCAGATGTTGATGAAAATTGGCACAAATATTCAGCATGTCTTCCTAATGCTTCCACAAAAGTTTCAGAGAAGTATCTTCAGAACTTTTTATTTTAAAAAATTGTTTACTATTTGCAGTCCTTAGCACTTTGCACAGTGCTTGGAAAGTTTAAAAAATGCACTAGAAGGCTAAAAGAATCTTTGCTGTACAGCTGAATATATGCCGAGTGTCATCACATGCCTGCTTTAATTTTTTTTGCTACACAAAATTCTTTTATTGCAATTCTTTTTGCAACCTTCACACTTGGCACACCCTAGGGGTGAACAACTAGTCGCATCGTGAAATTACAGAGTCAAACTAAGAAAGAAAGTATGTCACGACGTACATTGAAGTCCAAGTAATTGGGCAAAAAAGAACCAGCAGTATAGGCCAAACGGTTACAAAGAAAATGGCTGCACAATCTTGGCAGGTAGGCAAAAAAAACACTTTTGAGAAAATGGCTCGAGAAGTTTTTCCTTGCCTCCACTTATCTAAAATGCACTGGGATCATCGTTCTTGGTGTCCTTTGTGATGCGGGGCCTCTTAGGCATTTGATGCTTGCTTTGGTGAGCTTTTGATGCTTTTTTTTTTCTGTATTTGATCCTCCTTTGCAGCTCTGTGAATGGAGTGCTTTCCAGGTTTCAGGCCAAGCGATGCACAAAACTCTCGATAAGAATGGAGAGTGCCAGAGTTGTACTTGCAGATGGCCTCATTCACCAGCTGTTTCAGCGGAAATCAACGAAGCATTTTATTCATTAGGAAGAATAGACCAAATTACTGAATGGAGACTCAGCTGCATATAGGGTTTTCTTGCCTTGGCAACAACTTGGCAACTGAGGGCCACAAAGGCGTAGGTAGACTGGCAGCAATGCAGCTGCAACATGTGCTGCCAGTATATACTTGTGCGGTAGTGGAGCCTCGCCTTCAGCTTTTGCAGCACGGTACTTGCACTAGCTCAATGGTTCAGGCGGACACAATTCATGATGCGGCTCTTCATCTCTCGAAGTGATGTGATGAAACGTCGCCATTACAGTTCTTTGCATGTCATCAACTTCAGTGTTGTCACGGATGGCCATCCCATAATAATTCGTTAGTCTTTCAATCAGTTCTTGAGTCAGGCCGCCCTTTCCTCCAATGGGTTGATTTTTCTTACTTCTTGCTACAAGTGTTCACAGAGCTGAACCCATCCTCTTTTTTGCATGATTTATGCAATCTTCTTTTGCCAATGGAATGAAACCGTATGTTCTTTCTTGAGAAAAAGCCAAGAAAGTAAGACTGTCGTCATCACAAACAATGGATGTGTATCGGAGGTCGTTCTTCTCCAGCGACCTTCCGAACAAAATTAGTGCAGCCTCGACCTCCATTCGGCCATCGCCAGACGAGGCCTCTGTTTTGCCGTTTTCACACTGCCAACGCTCTTTCGAAGACTGGTCGGCCATCTACCCTATTTTTGATCGCTGGTACTGTCGTTGGCCACCGACTGTATCCGATCGTCTGTGTCTAGTGCACGCACATACGCTACCCCACCGACTGATAATTTGCGATTCGTGTCGTGTTTAGGACTTGTTCTCGCTTACTTCGCACTCGGCTCAGCATGCCCTCCACACGGGTTCGGAAGCGCGAAAACGGCTGTTAATTTGCGCGGAAGGAATTGCGAAATATCGAAGTTGGTGAGGCCATGCAAACCCGCCGGCGCAACAAACGCCGCGGAACCGTACACGGATTAAGGCATTGTGAATGAAGTATGCGGCAAGAGCGATTTGGAGGACCTAGATTGCGAGAACGACGAAACTTTGGAGCCAGTGCCTCATGCAGGTTATGCCATGGGCCTCGGCGAACGAGCACGCTGCCGTTTGAAATACACTCGAGACCGCCCTTATCGCTTCTGCTCTTCGAAACACGTGCATCACGGTTTTTTTTTTTGTGCAGTGACATGCCTTGACTGTCCCTAGGCGAATCTACATGTGATTTTGGCCGGCGTCACCGTAGCATTTTAAAATCTTGTTCTGGCTGGCACTGCTACACCGCATGTGTGTTTCGAGTGCCTGGCAGTACTGGTAATTGATAGAAATGCTCTGCATGAGCGTAAGTTGGAGCCAGATTCTAGCGCTTGTTGACGCCGGCTTAGAGCACAAATTCTGCCTTGCCACAGCGCAAAACATGCTTACAGCCGGACTCTGAATGTGAAGCTTCATGTTTGATTTGTTGAGCGACTGCTCTCGTGGCAGTTGAGGGGGTTGCTTTGCCGCGCTTACAACAGATGGCGCCACGCGCTTTTTAATACGGCAGCAAGCACTGAGCTTACTGTGTTCTGGTGTATACCTTCAGCATAAAGCGAGGAGGGCTATTGGCAGTGTATAATGGGTATAAGAGACTGGTGTCTCTTATAGCCATTTGTTTCTTATATCTGTTCAGTCTCTCTTATAAAGGGGTTCGACTGTATATGTGTGCCTGTCTATTGCGATAAGTGGACAGCGCACACAATACCATCGTGAAGGCTTGCAACTGTTCGGGTTTCATTTGATGCAGATAGTACATTGCCATAGTATGAGCTTATCAGGATGCTCTGTAGGCTCTCAAGTCTCCGATCATAAAAAATCTTTAAATTTAGTCACATAGAGTTACTGATTAGACGAGTTTCGTGCTCTCGGTTAATCAGCTTGAGTGCACTCAATGCCGTGCAGAGGCTTTGGCTGGGAGGCGATGTGCTGTCCAAGACTTTTATGTCATTGTCATGTGACGTCTGATCTCATGGATGCTTAATTTAATGAAATCAGTCCCTAGCTGTTGGGCCCATACACTGTCCATTTAAAAACAGTATTGAGAAGAGCAAGTGATTTTCGGTGTTTCTCAATGCAAACCCTGCTTTTATGCAGACCATCAATATTTGGCGCACATGTTTACCTGAGCATTTATTCCAGGTTGGCGCCCTCGTGGCGAGTTGAACATGGGCAATGCTGCATTCACGATACCTTGCGTTTGTTGTTGTCTATGTCCCCTTTATGGAGGTGGATTACGCAGTGTGTGTTTTTTCAAATAGCTCTAAATGCAGTGTACACCTTTGTGCAGGCCTCTGAGTGGACAACTAGCAGTTATTTAACTTCATTCTGCTGCATATTGTAGCAGAGAATCGCTTTGCTGGAGACACTACCATGTTCTAGGAACGTTCACTGTACTATGTTTTTAAAACCAACGTCAACAGTATTTTTATTTTTTCCACTCGAAATGAATACAATCAAATACAAACTTTGCATGCATTTTGGACCTAATATTTGGCTATTGTTGTGCAAGAATTGAAGCTGACTAATTGCTGAATAATAAATGTTTAATGTATGATAATTAACATTAATTACTGAAACTTGCACGAAGCGCCACATTCCTTAATTTTATTTCTTGGAATGTAATACTGAATGCCTCGGTGTTATGTCGATTAGACGCATTATCAGACAGTGCGTCATGATTCGTGCCTGAAGGGGATATATTGTATTGGCATTCTGTTGTGTTAAGAAGGGTGTCACTAGTGATGCATGATTCGGTTGTGTTATGAAGGGTGTCACTAGTGGCGTATGATTCTGCTTGGGAGGTAAAAGCAGGTTAACCTTCTAACTCTTTTCTTACCATGGGGAAAGTGGTGTGACTTATGAAATTGCCAAACCCCATACTAAAAATTTTTTTTCACATTCCAGCTTTGGATAGCAACCTTCAAATGATTCTGCAGTTCAAATTATCTACAATGCAACACTAATGCATACTTTCACTTATGCCGCGAGTTCTCCATATGCCACAGAATCGAGGACCTTGCAACAAGAAACGTACTGCAGAACCACGTAACATGTTGTGTGCCACCTCCTGGGTACATACACAACAAATAAACTAAGTTATTTAAAATGTAACTTCTGTCACCCAGGTGGGAAAGAGCGAAGTAAGAGCTGTTGAACCCGTTTTTTGTCATCTGCTACAAAACAATTGGTTCTATCTTAAAATGCCTGATGGCACTAGGCGGCACTAGACTTTTCATACTGAAAGCTAGATCCCCCGTGAGTGCTTGACTACCGGCATTAAAGGTGGAACGCATTTCGTGACTTGTCTGCCCAGAGTTTTTCAGTATGTCGCGAAGCCGCGATACTCAGAAGTAAAGGGTTAATTATTGTTCACGGGTCTGGTTTGCCTGACAGCGAGAACTGTGTCCGTGTGTTAAGAGAGCATAGCTCATTGTAAGCCCCGCAACTCTTGTGCCCTCTGCAGCACCCAGTGTGGCCAACGTCCAGAGCGCCATCGAACAGATTTTCCCGCTTGTCTACGAGTACCGGAAAGAGCGGGGGCCCGAAGACGTGGCTCGCATGGCGCTGCGCGCCCAGCGCAACGCCAACAATCGTCCGCAGCAGCGGAACCACCACCACCAGCACGCGAATGCCGTAGCGGCCGACGACGAGGAGTACGACTCCTTCGAAGACGAGGAAGACCTGGACGAGGAGGAATTGATGGACTACCCCGATTCCGACGAGAGTTGGGACTAGGCAAGGACAAGGCTCGGGTGTTTTGTTGTTTTTGATTTTTTTCCCTCCCCTCTGTAGTAGGTTTCCTCTATGGCGCCGCCACCCCATTGACGTCTAACTGACGTTTCTTGCCCCGGAACTGCCGATGTTGTGGAGCAAGTTGGCGCTCCGCAGCTTGCTACGCGTCCACGACCTCCTCCAGCGTGCGTGGCTTGTCTCGTGCGTGGCAGCTCTCTAGTCGTCACAAATCACATGTGGGATGTGGTGGTGTGCCGCAATATGTTTCTCTGGACTTCTTGGGATAGGAGCTTTAAAAAAGGGGAAGAGTTGGCAGAAGTGTCTCGGGTGGTGGATGGCGCTTTGTTGTCCCTCCATATCAGTGCAGGAAATGTGTGCTCCAAGCTGCCTTTTCCAGTTTTTCTTTATCTTTCTTTTTTTGTGTTGAAACCTGAAGGTGACCCTATTGCCCGTCCTCGTCCGGCGCTTCCTACCTCGACGTCGCAGGAAGCATCAGACGAGCGTGATTCCGCATTTCGTTGATGGGCTCGTTTCCGTCACGTACAGCAAATCTGCCGTCCCTATTTCCTGATCTGGACTGTTCGTGTGTGTTACCCAGCCGTCGTGACTCCTCGTATTCGAGCCTGTGTTTTCCCACTATATTCCCGCGCTCTGACAACCCCACGTTTTTTGTTTCTCTCTCTCTCTCTCTCTCTCTCTCTCTCACACATTTCTAGTGGTCAAGGCGTTGGGAAGATTACAGGAGTGTTTTGTCAAAGGGTTGTTTGGAGATGGACAAAGCCCCAACTGAAACTCAACGAATCGAGGGCTCACATTTGTCGCTAGCGTCGGAACAAAGCTTCCCGGAACAAGCGCCCATACTGTGCAGCTGTCTCTTTCCCGCCCCCTCCTTCACCCCCTCTGCTTTCACAGAGAAGTCGGTGGTTCCCCGAAACGCCCGAACCAAAGTCATTGTCGTGCCCAAGCACGCTTACAGGCCGAATGCACGGCATCGGGTCTTAAAAACGCCACGACGATTGGTTCACTCCGTCGTTGGGTTGCAGGTAGAGCAATAAGCCATTGCGGCAGCAGAGGGCCTCGTTTTTCCTACCAACTAGGGGGACAGTACGCCTTGGATGTGGACTTTTTTTTTCCTTTTTGTTTCCTCCAGAAGAGGACATTGTGTTCAAGTGGCCCGCTCGGGCGTACTGTTGACTGAGCAAACTGGAACTGGTTTTCTGCATTTTTAAAATGCGGGTGTTTCTGCCATGACAGGCATGGAAGGCTTAATTTTTTTATATATATATTAAGAGAGAAGTTGCTATCTTACGCTTGTGGGTGCATTAGTGCTGTGGATGCATGTGTTGGTTGCATGGATGTAGTAAGAGTCTTTGTTGTCTTTTTTTTTTAGTTTGAGTGTCGGACTTTACGAAATAAACATGCCTTTTTTTTTATCACGAATGTGCCTTTTTCTAGAACCTACGGTGCTACCTCCGAAAAAAGAGCCATATGGGGGCCTCCCGTACACAGTGTGTTACAAAGGACGATGCATTCACCACAGTACCTTGGTTTTTTGGTGGCTGTGTTGCGCAGCAAAGCTGAAGGAGGCGATTGTTTCTCGGCTTTGCCACTCCGTTCCACTGAGGATGTAATACAAAAAAAGACTCCCACTTAGATATGGGTGTGCTCGCAGATTGAATAGGGCTGAGTACCACACATTTTTTTTGTGCCACCTTCAGTCCAGGTTTTATTAGTATAATTTTGACTCTTCTGGTTAAATCAAAGCCAACATTATCTTTAGAGATCATATTCGTTGAGACATGACATAGTCACCTCAAACAATTGTGCGTAGTAATCCTTATGGTGAAAATTTTAATGTTTTGTCGAATTCATGAGTACTGTACAATAAAGTACAATGAATTGTCCCAGGTAGACAGAATTTTTCCAAAGTCTTCACTGCACATGCCTCATGATTCTTTAGTATGCGAGCATGCAAAATTCGTGAGCATATATTGTAAGCATGGACTTCCTCGAAGATTACAGCATGTTGTGAATAAGCGCAAATCCGCAGCTTTGTATGCAAGCACATTATGCACGACGCGAAACTTTAGCTCTGGTGAGGCGAATTCACAGTCTCCGAATGCGGCCATTTCATTCCTTTAACTTCCACAACTGGTTTCTGGCATTTACTCTGGCTTCCTAATCTGCCCTTGAAAAAGAAAGTGTCAGACCCACAGTAATTTGCCATATAAATTGCAGCAATCTTTCTTGTACACTGTAACTCCATTTTATGGATAGGACTAGCTAGCCATGAGTTGTGGTAATAGTTATCAGTCTATTTTATGTTCATATTGAGATGAAGGGTTCCCACGATTGTTTTCAATTTATCCTGTGGTAAATAACTTCACAATCTCTGCACAAGTTCTTACACAATATCTCGCTCTGCCTTGTTCAGCCACGAACGTACAGTTGAAGCTGGATATATCTAGCCCACATGTTACGCAATACTCTGTGAAATGAAAATTTGTCAAATACTTTGTATATGATTTTTCGTATACATTTTTATATATATATATATTGAATCGCATTCATAACTTTTGCAGTCCCCTTCAGGTTTGGTGTATCTGGGTTCAACTGTATTCACTTCTGCTCGGCTAGAACCTAGCTGCTAAAATGTGACAGTCTTGTTGCTCTCTAAGACTTGCCAAACTAAATGTTCCAAGTCAACGTGGTTCATCTAAGTCTGGTGCAAGATGTGAAAGTTTGGCTTTTTTTGTGTGCATGCGAAGATCAGCCTGTCACTGAATGTGTTGCCTCTGACGGGGTATTTCACTGCTTTTTGCTGCTGCCTTCTCAATGATCATGTTGCATGTGATCTGCTGGTATCGCTAGCTCTACAACAACAAAAATTCTACTTATGTGGTCTACTAATGCCAACTCGAAGCCTCATGCATTGTGAGCAATAGGTGACCCTTTATAGGTTGAGCATTGAAAACTCAATAGTAATCTAATGTATCAAAAAAAAAAAACTTACTTTGGGGTGATACATCTATGCTGGCCTCGCTGTGACTTTTTCTAGCGGAATTAGAAAATTGCTAGCCAGCCTGATAACGGGTCAAACGCAATCAACTTGTTTAAACCAAAAATTTTGTAAAGGTGATCGGGTTGTAAATACAGTATAACCACCTTGGTAAGTAGACTGTATAGTTGTAAGGATACGAAGCAGTTGATAAGCGAGTTGACGGGGCACTCGGCATTATAAAAGAGCTGCGCGAATTATCGGGCACGGAAAGACAAGACTGCCCGTGAAATCTTCGCATGAAAGGCTTACGAGAGAGGTGGCAAAAATGAGTGGTAAGGTAGTGCAAGTTGGAGAGTGTACAAGCAAGGTGTGAGTGGCAGTGAAAAGAAGTTTAAGAAAATTGCTGGAGTGGAGATTCTTGCCCATTTGTGAAGCCGTGCCAACCGTAAGATGGCGGCTGTGGCAGCCATCTTACTAGAGGCAAAATGAGCTGTTGGAGCGTTTTCCTCGCACGCCCAACGAGTTTACCGTGGCAACCTTTTCTTTTCGGGTCAGACAGCGCTCAAAAGTTTTCTTTAGAAAGCCTGAAATTTAAGGCAAAGTTTATTGGAGATTAGTTGCCGATGCTAGTCTCCGGAAACAAACTTTTCATTTATAATTAACGTAACCTTTAGACTAACAAATAAGTCACTTGATAGGTCTAAGTGGGCACCACCAGACAATAGTATGCTTCTGAGATCTTTGGAGGGCAACAGCTGGCTTTACTACTGATGGCAAAGTACTGCAAAAGCTTCCACTCCAACGTTTTTTTTTTTTTAACATTCTTGGCGGCGATGCGTACTAAAATGGTGGATGCCGAGTGAACGCATTATTTTGTCTAATTGACAAGTTAGACGTTGTGAAGACCGCGTTGCCAAGTGCTGCCGGTAGGTAGCAAGCCGGGAAACATACATTCCCTTTAGTAGTACCAGTTCGCACCTTTGTTCAGAATTAGCTTAATGGCAACGTTTCGTTTACACGCTCAATGTTCTTCAATCATCTAAGTTGCAAAACCGGGGAACATGCTGATCACGGAGGAAGGAAAGGTAGGAGGGGGCATGCCCAGCCGGCGCGGGGCGTGAAAAGTGTGGCGGAAATGACATCATGGCGGCCATATTCACTAGGCACAATGGCGGCGTTGCTATGGTTACGTGTTGCGCCGTGGTGGAAACATAGGTGGTGGAAACACATTTATTTATTTAATTACATGAAATTTTCTGCGGAGAAGCTCCGAGTAGTCGGACATGCTTGGCTTGCGGTGGGGGGGCCCTTAGTCCAGGGCTCCGCTTGCAGCAGCCGCTCTGCGGGCCCGGTTGATCAGACTCAATTGATCTTCCAGGTTCTCGCTGGCCAGCAGCTCCTCCCATCGCTCCGCTGTTGGATTTTGTACTGGTTGTAAGGCTGTAATGGCCTGACACTCCCACGTGACGTGGTACAGAGTGGCTTTAGCTGAACACCATGGGCAGAGAGGAGAGTATGCCGAGGGGTGCATTTTACTCAGGATGTGCAAATTTGGAAACGTGCCGGTTTGAATTTGCCTCCAGCTGACCGATTCCTCTTTATTTAGTGTTCGGTGTGGTAGCGAATAAGCTTTCCTAAGTCCTCTGTAATGGTTTAGGATGGCCGAATAGTCGCAAGGGACCGGAACGAGTTCCTCAGGGGCGGAGTTGGAAGGTGCTCGGCTCGCATACCCTCGAGCTACCCTATCCGCTGCCTGATTCCCCTCCAGTCCCATGTGGCCCGGAGTCCATATAATCCGATGCCAAATTCTGAGTGGATGTGTAATGGAATGCTCGCCAGTGTCTGTAACGCTCATGATGACGCTGAGAGCGGGTTGGCTGATGCGCCCCTGTAGGTAGTTGCGGCAAGCTGCTTGAGAGTCCGTGAGAACTGTCAGCGACCTTCGTTGTCTGTAGCCGAGGGCGAGAGCGAGCGCGATGGCAGTTTCTTCAGCATCGGTGATGTTGCGGCACCGCACGGAAGCGCTGGTACGTTCTGTGTGTGTGTGGTCCACGACTGTGGCTACAGCCTTATTGTTTGCATGGTCGTAGTTGGCGGCGTCAACATAGTACGTAGTGTTTTTGTGTGCATAAGTTCGCTCGAGGGCTTCCACTCTGGCTTCCCTCCGGCCCTGATGTAGTCGGGGATCCATATTGCGGGGGATGGGAGCGACCTTATAAGTGGCACGAAGTTTGTCCGGAATGGGCTTGCGACGAGCTGCGTCGTGAAACTGGCTGATGTAGCCGAGGCGTAGGAGCAGGTCACAGCCTGTAGGTGTTTGCTTGAGCCGTTGCAGTTGTGTGGCGAGTTGCGCTTCACAAAGTTCTTCAAAGGTGTTGTGTAGGCCCAATGTGAGGAGCTTGCTAGAAGGAGTACCCGGTGGTAGCTTGAGTGCCGCTTTGTAGGCCTTGCGGAGCATTGCGTCTACTTGGCCCTGTTCGCTCTTGATGAGGCGTTGGTAGGGCAAACTGTATGTCACCCTACTGACCACGAGGCTACGTATGAGTTTCAGGGTGTCCTCCTCGCGCATGCCATGGCGACGAGTGGCTACCCGAGATATCATTCGGGCCACTTGCAGTGTAGTGGTGCGGAGAAGGGAAAGTGTGTGATTCACATGGTGGTTCGACTGTACCCACATGCCTAATATTCGAATGGTGGATTTCTCTGGGATTTGTTTGCCAGCAAGGACAACCTGGAGGCGGGAGCCTTGGTTGTTCTGCGTCGATGGTGGGAGCTTGCGTCGATAAATTCGTAGAAGCTCAGATTTTTCTGTTGCACAGGCCAGGCCTCGTGCCTGCGCGTATTGTTCGACGCATGTGGCTGCCTGCTGCAGGTTATATTCTTTTTCTCCAAGGGACCCCCGCGTGGCCCAGACGGTGATATCGTCCGCATACATTGCGTGATGGATGCCATCGATGCGGTGGAGTTCATGTGCCAGGCCAACCATAGCTACATTAAAGAGTAGCGGGGAAATCACTGAGCCCTGCGGGGTGCCCTTGTTCGGAACCTTGATAACATCTGATCGGATGGAGCCGAGACCGACTGTGGCAGTGCGGTCCGACAAGAAGGCGTGAACATAACTGTAGACGCGCTGCCTACAATGAAGTGCCTCGAGGCCCTCAAGTATGGCCTGGTGGCTAACGTTATCAAATGCGCCCTTAATGTCTGAAGTCAAGATAATGTTTTTTCCTTGCTGGGGGGCGTTATCAATGACTTCTTTTAATTGTAGCAGTACATCTTGCGTTGAAAGATGTGCCCGGAACCCGTACATTGAGTGCGGGAAAAGGTCATTGTCTTCGAGGTAATCTTGCACGCGATTAGTGATGACGCGCTCGAAGAGTTTACCAAGGCAGGAAGTGAGGGATATTGGTCGGAGGTTTTCGATCTGAAGTTTTTTGCCCGGCTTCGGTATCATTATGACCTCCGCGTGCTTCCATTCAGGAGGAAGCGTGCCACGTTGCCAATGATCATTGAAAAACGCCGTGATTTCTTGTACGGCGCTGTCGTTGAGGTTCCTGATAAGGGAGTACGTGATTCCGTCTGCCCCAGCAGCTGTGTTGCGATTGCTGCTGCGAATGGCTGCGTAAACTTCGTCCACCGTTATTGGTCGGTCGAGAGTGTTATTGGCACGTCCACGATACGCAGCTTGAGATGCGGGTGGGTAGAAATCGCCAAAGCATTTTCGCCTGACTTGATCCAGCAGCTCATCGTCAGTACCCTCAAAGGCGTGTATGAGGCGCATGACTGACTTATTCGTCTCATTTTTTGTGCGAGTGGGGTCCATCAAAGCGCGCAAAATGTGCCACGAGCGGGCCGTGCCCAATGAGCCTCGAAGAGAGTCGCTAAACTGGGCCCAATTGAGTCGCGCCAGTTCTGTAGCGTACTGCTCTGCCTGAGTGGTGAGTGTGGCGATCCTTAGCTTGAGGCGTCGGTTATGTTTTTGCGTCCTCCATCTGCGGACGAGGCTCCTTCGGGCTTCCCACAGATGTAGCAGATGGCCGTCCACTTCCGGCAGTGCAGGTGTTCTGTTAATGGTGGTGGTCCAACGCTCTCGAATTTCTTTAAGTTGGGTGCACCAGTCGGTGAGGCTTGTGAGGCTGTCGAGTGAATATTCGCTCTCACGACGAAAGGCGTCCCAGTTTGTGATGCGTGCTTCTCCAATAGACCGACGCGCTGCGCTCTCTGTAACTTTTGTGCGGAGAATGAAGTGGTCGCTGCCCAAGGATTCCTGCAGGTTGTCCCAGTTATAGTTTGCACGGCCACGGGCGAAGGTGAGATCGGGGCAAGTGTCCCTGCACACACTGTTGCCGATCCGGGTAGGGAACGCGGGATCCGTAAGCAGTTCAAGCTGAAATTTTTCAGTGGCAGCCGCAAGCTGTTTGCCTTTGACATCCGAACGGTTGTAACCCCAGCGTTCGTCGAGAGCGTTGAAGTCGCCGAGCAGTAAGAGTTCTTTTCCCTGGGCCAATCGGCAGGCACCTTGGACGAGGGCATGGAAATCAGTGTTTTTTTTTTCTTTGGGGCGCTATATACGTTGACAATGATGATACTTCGCTTTCCTCCTTTCTTTTTTTGCCTGAGAACTAGCTCCACAATCACATGTTCTATGTTGGTGTCTGGGATATTGTCTAAGCCAACTGCGGTTAGCGCTTTGTCAATCAGGATGGCCGCTTTGCGCTTTGTTTGACTATTATAGGACTCATAACCTGAAAATATGGGTGGCGTTCCGGGCTCCTGAAGCGCTATGACATCTGGCCGAGCAAGGTGTGTGTTAATGTACTGTTGGAGGAGGCTCCGCTTTCTGCGGAAGCCGCGGCAGTTCCATTGCCAGACTTCTAAATGTTCGCCAATGAGTGGGGCTGTGCTGCCCATGGTTAATTCGTTGAGTGGAAAGGCGTGGTTATCGGAATCTCGGCTTGCGACGCCGATGTAGGAGTGAGGGTGAGGGCGCTGGGTGTCAATGCGGGGGTAGCGAGGATTTCGGATGCATGTGATTCCAATCCTAGTCTATGGTAACCTTGATCTGTCGTGGCGTGCGAGCTACGAGTGGCCCTCTTCCTGCGTATGTTTTCGCCTGTTTCAGCAATTTGCGCCTCGAAGCGTGTCTCGAGAGAGTCGAGGCGTTCTCCGAACTGTGTGAATACGGCACTGAATTGTTGCGATAGCTGCTGCGCGAGCGTTGAGAGCATTTCGCGTAACTCTTCGCGTGTGACTGTGGTGCCCGACGCAGCAGGAATTGATAGCGCCGTTTTAGGGGTCTTCTGTCTCTTGGGGGAGGTTGGGGGGTTTTTTTCGGGGGAGTCGGGCGGCGATCCAAGACGTGCCATTAGGGCATGAAGTTGAGAACTGTCCTTTGCTTGACGTGCCCTGACGGCCGCCAGCTCTTGTTTGAGTTTTATGTTTTCCGCGAGAAGGTGTTCGTATGCGGTGGACAGGGTATTGAGTGGAGCGATGGGAGGACCTACATTTGCTGACCAGCTCACCTTATTGTCGGCACCGGCTGATGGAGTGGGATTGGGCTTCTCATTATGCTTGCTGGAGGCGTGCTGGGACTGTTGACAGGTGGGTTGCTGCTGCTGCTGCTGCCCCTTGGTCATCTGGTTTTTCGGATGTTGTCGCTGCTGTGGTTGCTGCTGTTGGCCAGGTTCCACAGAAGGGAGGGGCGGGAAGGACTGTGACCTCGAGCGTGAGCGGGAGTGGCTGCATAAGGTCTCGTTTTCCTTGCTGAACCACCTACGTTTGGGAGTGGGTGGGTTACGATGGGGGTTGCGACCCCTGGCTGGTGCTGCTGGTTGAGGAGGTGGCCGTGGGCGCGGGGCCTTCAGTCTCTGAGAGCACTCTTTCGCGCCCGTTAAGTGGGCATCTCCACACAAGTGACATTTGGGAGCACAGGGGTGACCGTCAACGGGGTTGAGGATACCACACTGCCGAAACACGGGAGTGTTTGGCGTGGGGCATACGTCTGAGCGGTGCCCCGGTTGTAAGCAGACTTGGCAGGCTTGTCGCGTCGGCTTGTACGGATGGCAGGCCACCTCCCCACCGTAATACAGTACATATCGGGGCAGAAGGGGGCCTTCAAAAGTGATCACGGCAGATTTGGTAGCACCAAGCATTCGTGCACTGTGCACTGCCACTCCCTGCGTGCGCACGCGGAGGTTGGCGGTGAGTTCTTTCGGAGTTGTGCCAGGGTCTATCCCATGAATAACTCGCCGCAAGGTGCCTTCAGGGGCCGCCACATAGGTATTGAATTCGTAGGTCTTCCTCTCAAGCGTGAGGGTGGTGATCCGACGAAGAATTTCGGCCGTCTCAACATGTGGCGTGCTGGCAATGATGATGTTCGACCCGGGGCGAGTACGTATAATGAAATGATCACCAGTACAATGTTGTCGTGAATTGCCCGCCAGTGCTACGGCTCGGGAGATTTGATGCGTAGTGAAGTTCCGAATGGCCAGGCCCTTTTTCGGGCGCATGATGATCTTTATGTCCGTGCGTGGAAGCGGCGGCAGCTTCCGTCGTAGCTGGCGCGGCTTCGTTACGGGTGGTGGTGTTCGCGCCGGTGCGACGCCGGCCGCGTCTGCCTGCGCAGCAGGAGCGCTCGCACCCGCAGCTGCCCCGGCGTTGACGTGGCTGGGCGGAGTGCTTGCAGGACCGGCCGGCTGCATCGATTCCGCTCGAGCTTTGTCGAATTTTTTCTGGCGTTGACGCTGGCGACGGGAAATCGCCAGTTTCCAGTTGGCGTCGGTGTCGCTCGCCGGTCCCAGCGATGCAGACGATGTAGGATGGTGCACGGCAACTTCATCTTCGCTTGCCGAGGCGAGCTCGTCGAGGTCGAGAGATTCCGTGTTAACATGGGTGTCGTTGGGGCTGAATGCAGGTTGAACGCATCCGGTAGTAGTCACGTCAGCAGTTGGCGTAGTGCTAGCGTCCATATTGTTGTGGAAGGGGTCCCGCCGTTAGGCCTAGTCACCCGTACTCGCACAGGCGAGCTGGGTCGACGCTTAGGCCTAGCGGCCCGGCGCTCACATGGGTTCTTCTGAAGGCGATAGAGCAAAATGGAGATGCTCTACAGCCTCGGGAAAGGTGTGCGGTTCCCAGGACAGTTAAAACTTGATGATCCGACACAGTGCCGGCGACGATATCGAAGTAATCCGGTCAACGAGAGCGCACGTTCGGCGGAGCGCATGCGACGCGCGTCCGCTCGCTCCGGCGTCCAAGCGCGTCTCCTTGCGCCGTGGAGCTGGTCTAGCAGTGAGCGGCCGCGGCTGGCGGCGGAATGTGTGCCACCCCAGGTCTCGTGCTGAGCCGTGGCGGACAATATCTGTGCTCTGCGCCGCGTTATTGGTTACGCAGTGTTCTCCTGGCAGTTACATTACTCTTAGCAACGTTTACAAATCCCTTTGTCCATCACGGGGTTTCAACACTGCGTAGAACAAGTGCATATCCATGTGTCGTGTGGCGGATGAAGCAGTTAGTGTTCAGCGAAATTGCGTTGAGAACCATGACGAAGCTGAATGACGACGAACGCCTTGCAGGTCAGTGACAGTTGAGCAGTGGTCCTGCTTGTGACAACGGTCGACGCTGTTGAGCCCAGCAAGATGCCATGAGGACCATGTGCACATACGTAGTTTCGTGTGGTGTGTGTACAGTAACAACTTGCATGTGCGTATTAAAACACCTTTTCTGTTCCACTTGGTACACTCTCCACCAGCATTGCATGTAATCTCAACGTAACAGCAACCGCGTTCAACTGTTACTAGCACCGTGCTCAAAGCCACCACGGTCGCAGAATGCTGACGCCGGTGAGTTTCACGCGGAACACGGACACAGTGGCAGGACGCTGCGTCGGCCGCGTGGCGGAATGCAACCGTAGAAGGCGCACGACCGATCGTGTTGTCTGTACAGTTGCTGAATAAATGACGTAAAAGCACTCGCCGTTGTCAGTGCATCTAGCGCGCGTTCTCTCGTAGTTGCTTCGTTGTCGGCGAGCTGTTATACTCCCTGTTATTACTCGGACGAAGCGATTTCGCTGAAGGTGTCCCGCTGGCTCTGAGTGATGAGCCCAGTTCCATTAGTTTCGGATCGTCACGACACACGCGCTGCGCAGCCCACGTGCTTTCTGACCCGGCGAGAGAGTCGTGCCTTCTGTCGGCGTTGCTTCTGCTTTACATTCGGATGTAAACCAGCGAGGAGAATTTGCCTAGTCAATAATGGCCGACTTTCAATGCTGATACGAAAGCGCCGTTTTTACCACTGGCGGCTGCGAGGCACTTTACTGAAGGAAAAGTTAGAACATTTTTTTCATGATGTCACTAATTAAATCATTAAATAGAGATAAAAGACGAAAAATCGATAGGCAGTAAGTTGCCGTGGAGTGTGTTTCTGTATCATATTCAAATACCGCTACGAGCGCACATGTTCCCTGAAACCGAAACTAGTGTTGCACTGTACTATAGCACCTAGATACTGTAACAGCACCAGCATTGAGATCCGAGTCCTGGCAAAATTCTCTGGCCCAAAAGATCAAACAGCGCAACAAGCAAATGCGCAAAGTTTCGCGGACTGAAGCGTCACTTGAAAACAACGACGTAAAACGCAGTAGAAATAACTTGTGTTCCTGATGCACAGACTGTAGTTTGTTTGACCGTGGACAGACAGCGCTACAATGAGTAGTAATCTTGAGCTCTGTTTATGGGCACTGTGAACATTTTATGATACACGCAGCCCATGTCAAGTTTCTCGACTTGAACCATTTGATACATGTATTGATTAGTGCCGCCATCTCGACGCAGCTGACGAAAAGCAGGATGTTTGGCGCGCAAACGAAAGTAATAGTGGCACCGTTCTAGGACCTCTACGTGATGAAAGAACACGTATGTACCGGGCATTTTCGCTTTCTCTTTTATATCAAGTACCGCGTACGATCCTCCCGTGATTGAAACGGCGCATACATACTGCGGAAAGATAAGTAAGTACGTTTATAAATAGGCCTAAATTTTTCCCGTTTCAATTCTTCAGCACTGCCCCACCGCGGTGGCCTAGTCACAGAACACCTACCAGTTCTAGTGGCTAAGGTACTCGGCTGCTGACCCGCAGGTCGCGGGTTCGAATCCTGGCTGCGGCGGCTGCATTTCCGATGGAGGCGGAAATCTCGTAGGCCTCTGTGCTCAGATTTCGGTGCACGTTAAAGAACCCAAGGTGGTCGTAATTTCCCGAGCCCGCCACTACGGCGTCTCTCATGATCATATGGTGGTTTTGGGACGTTAAACCCCACATATCAATCAATCAATTCTTCAGCACTATTGGTAAAGTAGAGGAGAACGGTCCTAACCAGTGGCTCGGAGACCTACCACTTTGACAGGCTCTTTGCACTGGGAGCGGTGGGAGGGTTTTGGCAAACGGAGGGGGGAGGGGGTGCTGATGCGGTGAAACTTCGTCCACTTCACCTCCCCCTAATGGAAATCTCGGCGCGCGCCTATTGTTGAAGCTGTCTGCAATGTTCTGCGACGCTCGCGTATGATGTCTTCTACGGCTTTGAATTTTATACCTGGAAGATTCTAGCTCAACCGGCAGCGTCTCATTGCGCAAGAAGCATCGTTTTGCGCATGGCCTGTGCGTCTTGAAAGAAAGGACTGCATCACGAATTCTCATGATTATTTCACCAGCGAAAGCCTACAAGCTGTGTTTCAAAAGCTAAGGGGATTAGCTCGACCGGCGCAACCCGCAAAGCGCTACCGAAAATGTTGCCTTTATCTTAACAATGAGCTCAAAACAAAACAAAAAATGGCCACTCGTGCTTCGGGGTGGCAATGGTAGGTGGTCTCAACCAACCACAGGTGTGCACAAAAAGGGGGTGGGAGAAGGGAAGTGGCTGCCTTACTACAACGTCTACCCCCCCCCCCCCCTCCTTTCAGCCCGCTTATGGAGCCGTGCGCATGCCTGTGGTCTCAAGTGAACGGTGTTGAAATGGTTTGACATCCGCAGCGCGATAGATTTTTCAACTTTTTTTTTGTATGCGTCGTCACGTAAAGAGGCGTGAATGAGTGCATGATGTATAAAAGTAGTGCCGAGAACATTTCGGACCATGTGGACGTGATCAACTGGTAATTGCTGTCCCGAAGACATAATGAAACGTAGACCGATGTTCAATTCAATACGTCGTAAGAGAACTGGTGTATAAACGGTTGATGGGGGAGGGGTTGGCTTCAAGCGATCGAAAGTTTTAAAATTTGATTTATTTCCACCATGATCGATTTAAATTTTGTGCGTGCAAACGCGCCCGCGTACATACTTAAACTGTAATTGACCCTCCTCCTCCCCCCCAAATAAAAAAGAAAGTTCTACGATACTGCCGTAGAAGTGTCATTTGGTGTACAGGACAAGTATTTCTACAGACAGCCAATTAGACCGGAGGAAAAATCGACGCCCCCCCCCCCCCCCCCCCCCGGAGCGTTTTCGTGTTGTAGCGTTTCGGGTATATTTTGGGTGACATTAAAATATCTGCATGCTTGCAGAGCGACCACCAGTTGCCAAGTTTGCCGTTCTGCGCACCCCCCCCCCCCCCTCCGCCCCGAACAAATGAACTCTAGGTACGGCCTTGTGTGGAGATTATCGAATTGGGGGAGGGATTTTTGAGGGCTTGTCCGTACGAGAGAGGAAGAGTTGGCTTGGATTGATGTGAACTTTGGAGGAGTGGTTGGGCATGCTTGCTGAAGAATAAAATAGCTCATAAAATTTAGATGGGACACAGACACGTGTGTGCGTCCGTGTGATTAATACCGGTGTCACACGGCGCTCTGCTGATTGCGATTCAGCCCGATCAGGATCAAATTTCTCTTCTATTATTGGCTCTCATCTGCTGCTTGTGTAAAGAAGCGCCAATCAAGATCATATAAGGCCCAATCGCTATCAAAAGTAAGCGTGTGACAAGAGTATGAGTCTTGTGTGTCTTAGTACTGTCTTAAAGAGACACTAAGGATGAACAGCGACTTGGTTTAGTTTGATAGGGCTCTCTGGAAATTCTAGCGTCATATGTTTCTTCACCGTGATAAGTTCATTAATACGGGATAAAATCTTGAAGTTCCATTTTAAAATTTCGCGCCGTAATCTCCATGCATGACGTAAGAAATTCCACAATATATATTTCGTATTTTCACGACATTGCCTCGATGATATTTTGCAAGACTTCGCATGCTAAATCTGTGACAACCACCGACTTCGATTTACTTCGATTTTATTGATTAGAAGCTACGTAGGATCCAAAAGACGCCTTCAAAAATTTGTGACGTCACAGTGTTTGGTGTGGGAATCTCAAGGTGGCGTCTCCACCAGCACTTCCTTTTCGTGCCTTTTCTCGCTTATGAAGTGTCGTGTCGCGGTAAGAGGGGTGTTTCCGGGATTACGAAATAGTACTTTACGAATACGCAAAAAAGCGTTTTTTTTGTGTGTGTGTGTCCTTTTAAGTGCTGTTTAGGCTAATTCTTGCATCTACTATGCACAAGCCAGCCCTATCAAGCATACTGCGCAAGGGGGGGCATCTTTTCAGTGATGAGCGTACTATATCTGGGAATGTGTGGGTGCATAGGTGTGAAGAAGGGGCAGGGTCGAGATTAGGGGTGCCTGAATGCCTCACACGTTTGTTCAGCTGGATTTGTCATGTCAGTGTTTGATGGTGTGGCATCTCGAGTGGCGAGCACGCCACGCTCTTAAAGTGAACGAACACAGTAGACACGGTCGGCACGAACTGAACAACTCACACATTTATTTAACCACTTTTAGAACGACAATATCGTCAGCCGAATTATTATAACATCAATTGTGATCCACACACTAAACAACCTTACACAATATTACACAACACTCAACAACATGACAGACAAGGCGGTGTCGCTAATGCCTGACTCACCACAAGGGCCCCCGGCAGACGGCCCGCGGTGCCGTGCACCAGGGTCTCACCGACTGTGAGAGACAACCGTTCGCGCCAAACGCCACCTACCGAAGAGACTCGCTCAACTTTCTCGTGCCGCCGCGAAGGCTTGCCGCCAGGTGTCACTGCCAGCGCTGCCGATCCAACCATGATGATGATAGGGGTGATCAACGCTCGCGAATACAACGCCGCCTACCGCTCAATAGTTGTGACCCCGAAATACGGCTTCAGCGTGAGACACATGCATAACGCGGCGCAAACAACTTTACAGGGGGTGCCAGCACCCCCACAGTGGACAGGGTTATGCCCGAGCAGGCTTTTCACAATAATGGGGGCCGAAGACATAGGGTTTCCTATAAATACACTGTAGGGGTAACACTGACACTAGTGTCTATGGGAGCTGCACCGCACGGTGTTTCACCGACCATGGTAAGCCTAAGCAAGCACGAGCGAACTTCAGTAAGATGGGTATACAGTACTCGTATTTGTCTGGTCTTCGTGCTTTAGGCTGCGCTTGGCTTTAGCGTGGCTTGAAGCTGCTTTGTCACGAGAGGACAATCAGCAAATGTTCAGCAGTTACACTTGACCACCTTAATCATTTAAGCTCACCAATTGAAGTTGGGTCATGAAGTTCACAGATTCGTTTTTTTTTTTTTCATTCGAAACAAAGCCAAAACACAGCATACAAAGAAACAAGTGTGTTCGAAGCCCGCAAGCACGAAGGCTAAGCAAATTTGTGTACTACCCATCATTATCATGGTGGCCGAACGATCGCAGCGCCAGAGTCCCCCCCCCCCCCCCCCTAGTTAATTGTAAGAAACTATATGGCTGAAAAATCCTGAGGTTGCATTGTAAGTACCTACTCTTATTATGGCTGCACGTTTTTTAACAGCGAAGCGCTATTCTTGGTAGTGATTTTCATGCCCGTTGATTGATGGATATGTGGGGTTCAACGTCCCAAAACCACCATGTGATTATGGGAGACGCCGTAGTGCAGGGCTCCCGAAATTTCGAACACCTGAGGTTCTTTAACGTGCACCCAAATCTGGGCACACGGGCCTACAGCAGTTTCTCCTCCATCGAAAATGCAGCCGCCGCAGCCGGGGTTCAATACCGTGACCTGCGGGTAAGCAGCCGAGTACCTTAGCCACTAGTTCACTGCGGCGGGGCAGGTTTTCATGTCCGTAGAGTGACTCGCCCACAGAAATTAGCTTAATACCACTACGGATATGTGTCACTGCTCCCACAACTCACCACTACTATTCCTACCACACTTCCCACTCACCCACTATATGCCACGTCATTTCCGCCTGATTCCCACTTTATTCAACCCAACTGAGTGATCGTCGCGGGTGAAGGCGACGAATGCGGTGTTCAAATACTTGAATGCAACAAACTAATTGTACCGACAATTATAAACTTAACGTGTTACGATGACTGTGAAGTGTGATTTTGTGTGTGCTTGCTCGCTCCCCCCCCCCCCCCCCCCGTCTCTAGTTCTCCATCTTGAAAACTCTCCCACTCTTTTCCCTTGGTAAGGTACTATACCAGTCCTCCTAGACTGTTTTAACACCACTTCCTTTCCTTTGCCTCCTGTTCCTTCCTTCGCCGCTCCATTAAACCCCACTGCACGCCATTAGCTTCGCTCTTTCATCAGTGTCCACCAAATGCAGCTGGCTGAATCCCCCCCCTCCCCCCTTTCAACCCTCGGGGTATGTGGAGTAAAAATCGCATGTGCGGTCATTAAAGAGAGAGAAACACTAAACTCTCTTTTCAGTACATGTTTTCAGAGCTACTTGTCTTGATTGAACTGTCGTACTCGCTCGTACTGAGAGAACTGAAAAATGGCGGTTTTAGATCGGCTAGTCAATTCGTGAGCATTGGGGCTAAAGAAAACATGCAATGGGATGAATAATATAATTTGTTTTGTTTTTGTTCTTGGTTTTTCTTGTATTATTCATGGTTTAAACTTTCGATCCTTGTTTTCAATCGCTTACAAACCTTTTCTGTTAGAGTCTGGCACATTTTGCACACGCCCTACCCATGCACGAACGCGACTTTCACGCGCAAAAACTTGATGTTGAATTCCAATAAGAGATCCAGATCAACTTTTTTTTTTGCTCTCAGTTGAGCATTAATATTTCAATGCAGGTTGGGGCGTGAATTGTGTGTACCAATGGCAGATCGAGAGCGACCGAAGATTGCCGATTGCTCCGTACAGCAAGAAACCTTCCTCTGCTGAAATAGTGGATTTCACCGGAAGTTCGTGTTATGTAGTCCGTGCGCCGGCCTTTCACCTCGTCACGACCGGATGTTTGAAGTAGCGGGCAGTCATGGACGAGTGGGAAAACGCTTCGCCTTCTCCCCCAATGCCCCATCGCAAGATTTGTGTGTATCGAATGTTCCCGTCGAGGCGTACGTATTCCAAACGCAAATCTTGCTATACTAATCGCGCTCGGATCTATACACGCTTCGTTGACGATCCAGTCGAACGCTCGCGATCTGCCATTCGAATTCAACATGAGTCGTTGAAGCTGTTTTCTCCTCACGCTGCCGCGCAATGCAGGAAACCCAGCTTCGCCGGAGACGTTTTGACAGCAGAGTTCCTTGAGCCGCTGGTCATTTCTGAAAGCTCGGCTGCTTTTCGCCACAGGAAATGTGTATGTGCCACGCAGCTCCTGAAATAGTATAGTCATGCACAGTATAGTATAATGATTGATATGTGGGGTTTAACGTCCCAAAACCACCATATGATTATGAGAGACGCCGTAGTGGAGGGCTCCGGAAATTTCGACCACCTGGGGTTCTTTAACGTGCACCCAAATCTGAGCACACGGGCCTACAACATTTCCGCCTCCATCGGAAATGCAGCCGCCGCCACAGTATAGTATAGCAAGGGAAGTTAGGATGAGGGGGACGCTAAATCATGTCGTAGCCTTGTATCGTAATTTTTTTAGCAAGGGAATGTGAAAGTGAAGTCGGTGTGGGCAGGAGTGAATTGAGGGTGTGGAAGGGAAGGGCTGAAGAAATGAGGTCATAGCATTGTACAACATGCCTTAGCATGTTAAAATGAAGTTAGGGTGACGAGGAGAAGAAGGGTAAATCAGATGATAGATTTGTACAGCATATTTTAGAAAGGGGATGTGAAAGTGACGTGAGGGTTGGGAAGAGGACAAAGGGTAAATCAGGTCATAGCTTTGTACAGTATATATTTAAAAGGGGATGTGAAAGGGAAGTGAGGTTTGGTTGGAGTGATGTGAAGGTGGAAAAGGGGTTAGTGGTGTTACAGTCTTGTCTAGTATATTTTACCAAGGCGATGGGAAATCGAATTTAGGGTGGGAAGAAGTGATGTGAGGTTGTGGAGGAGGGGACGGGCTAAATTAGGTCATATATTTCTACAATACACTATAGCAAGAAGATGTAAAAGAGAAGTGAGATTGGGGAGAGGGTAAATCATGTCTTAGTCTTGTATAGTATATTTCAGCAAGAAAATGTGAAAGGGAAGTGAAGGTCAGAAGGACTGGTGTAAGGGGCTGTACGAGGAAAAGAAGGAGATGAGAGGATATATCATAACAGCTATTTGCAGTATAGCAAGGGGAGAGAAAAAGAAGCGAGGCTTAAGAGAAGGGACAGGAAGAGGGAAAGAAAGGAAGATGTATATAGAGTTCAATTAAAACAGAAAAAAAACACCATGGGTGTTTCAAACATCCATAGTGTTTTTTCATAGTGTTTTTTCAAACACCCATAGCGCCACCACCTGGCGGCCAGGTGGTGGCGCTGGCTTGCCAGCTCCACTAGAGTTACTGCATATACAGAAACTCTAAGCACCGATAGAGTTACTGCATATACAGGGACACTAAGCCCCTATGCTTATACCCAATTCCACCGACGTGGAACTGGTTTTATTGTATGGTGTTTATCAAACGGGGAGTGGTATATTCGGCTTCCTACATCGGTTACATTAGCTTCCTACATTACATTAGCTACATAACATTAGCTTCCTACATTAGGTACATTAGCTTCTGCTTCCTTTCTGTTATAAACAGAAGAAATAAAGTCAATTACATTGATTTTTCAAGCTTCAGAATTAATTCCACGCTAACACATACCCGCCCTCTTCATCTAGGAGCATAAATTACTGTCAAATTCGTCTGAACGAGAAGCCTGTAGCATAAGATTGCATTACAACTTATATAAACAGAGCCATAGAAGTGCTGAGTTCTTTATAAGGGACTGGAGGTGGGGGAGCTTCTCCCACCGAGGCTGTTGCGTTGAAAGCGCAGTACAAATACGATGTATTAGGAGAGGAGAGCGGGGGTCGGGCACCCCCTCCCCCTTTCTGAGTGCACGCCACATCCTCAGGGCTACGAACAAGTGACGTGACGCTTTTCTTAAAGTCCACAGATGCCTACAGCAAGGGACATGCGGTTTGTCGAACTGACATTTGGCGCGCCCGTTTTTACACCGCGGCAGCTGTTTCCTAGTTGACGCGTGCCAGACTTTTTCACGAGCCACTAACGACCTTACTATAGCGTGTTTATTCGGCGCCTTTTTTCTCCCAGAATGCGTCTATAATAAGCAAGAACACGAAAGAACCACTACAACGCCCCTGTTTTTCTTCCTTTTCCATCAGGGGGTCGGGTGTCCCGGGCAACATCCCGAACAAGCGAAAGAATAAAAAAAGGTGATGGTGGCGCTGCTGGTATTTAATCTTTGTCGAGCGCTTCGTTCCTGAGCACGGGGACAATTTTATTTTTAAACGCTGCCACCTAGGAACCCCGACCGGCGTTTCGGCAACTTTGGCCGCATGCCCGCTACGCCGGCGTGCTCCCCAAGCGAGGCCTGCCTGTCCCAAACCCGTGCAACGCTCGGAGAAAAAAAAAAAAAAGCGCCGCTGCTTCTTATTTACGGCACACAGAACGTGGCGGCACCACCGTCACCCCCGGCTTGACGCGCTCTCTTAACGCTCACAACCAATCAGAACCCGAGCGTCGTCTCTGTTTCCATGGCAACTGCTTTTATTTTGGACGCGCCGTTCCTCCCTTTCTCTACACCGCAACGCAACGCGCTTTGCCTTCTCCTCTCCGTCTAGCAGACGACCTCGTCCGAACCGATCCGTAGCAGACGACGCGGCGAACGGAAACGCCGAGGGTCGTTCGCTTGCGCGTTGCTTCTCCCAATCAAGAACCAGGAACCGCTGATTGGGCCTTCGTAATTGGTGACGTCATAGTGTGTGTGCCTTGCAAGTGACGTTTCGGTTCGCTTCTGTGTTACGTCGATTCTTGCTGTTGTTCGTGGTGATCAAATCGCAGTGTATGCTCCCAACACGGCGGAACGGATAATCGCTGCGCCGTTTCTTTAGATTAGTACGTGGATCAAACTTACGGAAGTGAGACGGTCGAGCACACTCAACGGCGGTGCAACATCGGGGATTTTCGTCGAGACAAGAAAAAAGAACAACTATAACATGGCCTGCTGCAACTTGAACGTGTTTGTGAAGTCCAGCGAGGGCGGCACGTTTGTTGTGCGTGATGAAGTGCAGTTGGTTGTGGCGTTTCGGTCTCTCTTACGGCTTTGAAGACGACTGAAACCATTGCGTCTCTCCGACTTTTTTTCGCCTCAAGCACTTGCCATCCGTGCTGTTCTTCGAGGCTCTAGAAATAGAGAAAAGGAAAGAAAACGTGGCCACGCCTTTAGGGTTTGTTTTGCGCAAGACTTGAAAGAGGATGCCTTCCTGGGGATCGGGTTGCCTAAGGAGCTCCCAGAAGCACCAACGTGAGTCCATCATGTTTCACGTACTTATCTATCTCGTGTTTTTTCTTTATCAAGGGACTATAGAATATCGTCTTGTAGCATCAACGCGCGAAATAATAACGGAAATCTTGAAGAGTTCCTAAACAATATCTGAAAATTCCATCGGCTATCGCGTTGTTCTATCCTGGCGTTTCCGGTCCTTTCGGCGCAGTTCGTGATGTCAGTGGTCTATTCACGTGATCCCATGAGTAAAAAAGCTTTGAACTTGTTCACATTCGAAGGATATCAATTGTGAATTGCCTCATACCCAGCTTTTTTTTTCATCCAGTCGCACGCCTGTTTAGCCTGTTGTTTCATCATGACTGTCGTGCGTGATCAACCGATTTCGCATCGTTCTGTGCGTTTTCGACTGCGCAAGTGATGACAACAGCGCAACCGAAAGTCATTAAATTATGGTAGGCTATCTGAGTGCCTTCTGCTGACGTCGTCCACGTGTTTTGGGAATACATAAGTGGCGAGGGTAAGATAGGGCCTGTAGGAAGGGTAGTGAAAGAAACCTCACCATCATCTCTGAACTCAAGGTGGTTTATGGGGCCTTTGACATTCCGGGTGTCATGACAGTGTGGTTTCGAGGCACACAGTAATGGTGTATTACAAGTTAGTTTCGTCCCCCCCCCCCTTCCCAGGCTTAATTATTTTTTCACCTGAGGGTTGGGATGGGATGTTCAACGTGCGTCTAAGTTCAAAGTACGTGATTGCATTTGCATTTCGTTATCCATCGATATGCGGCCGCCGTGAGTGGGGATCGTACCCACAACCTAGAGCTTCGCAGAGCTATGACTTAGACACTCGGCTACCACGGTGGTTGTTCATTTAACTTGCAATGTAGCCCCGCCACGGTGGTCTAGTGGTTAAGGTACTCGGCTGCTGACCCGCAGGTCACGGGATCAAATCCCGGCTGTGGTGGCTGCATTTCCGATGGAGGCGGAAACGTTGTAGGCCCGTGTACTCAGATTTGGGTGTACGTTAAAGAACCCCAGGTGGTCGAAATTTCCGGAGCCCTCCACTACGGCGTCTCTCATAATCATATGGTGGTTTTGGGACGTTAAACCCCACAAATGAATCAATTAACTTGCAATGTAACAAAACAATCGAGGGTCGAATTCGCAATGCTTACTTTCCGCAAGTTCGAATTTCCATTGGTCAGCGCGCTTCCCTAATGGTACGTCTCTTATCCGGATTATTTGAAGTCTTTTAAGAAAATCCTTCGCGTATAAGAAAATTTTGTGAACACGTTCTCGGTTGTCATCAGCGATTTCCCCTGGCTTTGAAATCATTATCGCGACCGCTACCCAGGCTCTCACGTGACGCGGACAAATGGGATTTTCTCGCGAACGGCGTTGCGATGTTCTCCAAGCACAAACGACACGTCGGTCTCCTTCAGCTACGGTCGCGGCCTCCGAGATAGATGAAGACAGACGCCAACGATCTCGGAGCTTTTACAAAACGGTGGAGGTGCAAGGGGGTGTTATGGTTGCCCAAGACTACTCACATAAATTATCGGGCGCGAAAGCGGGGTGACAGTTACGACTTGAGAGCGGTGAGGGCATGGCCTCGACGAAGCGCCAAGTAGAGAGTGACACGCACATTTCGTAGACGGCAAACGCTCGGGTTTATTCTTTCTCGCCTTGAAACTTTGCCCTAGAAGGGTGTAACGTTGTTCAAATCGGTCGATAGCTTAGCATTTTTGTTGGATTTCGCACATTCGTAAAAAACAAAAAAGAAGAAAAGAGAGAAATGAAAGGGGATACGTCATAGCTGTATGTTTGCAAAGCACGTGGTAAACCTATTACTTCCTTTGTATAGGCCAGATTATTTTACTCTCGCATGCTTGTTTCGAACCAGCATGCGTAATCTTGGTCTGCAGTTGCCATCTGTTGGCGAGACCAGCGCAGGGGCTGTGAAACAGTTACATCATGGCTGATGGCGTGCGAATAGTGGCGATCGTCAAGTGTTAAGAACAAGCTGGATGCTAGCGTAGTCTCCCGTTCTATGTAATAAGCACCCCCCCTCCCCTCCCGCTAGCAAAGATGGCTGCCCTTGCAAGCGATGAAAATTCTGGCGACAGCAAGATGACGATGTGGTTGCGTTTCGGAGATGGACAGAGAAGAGGCGAGAAGTACACAGCGCAACTTTCAACTTTTTTTATTAGAAGAAGAGAACAGCGTCACTTATATACGCTGAATCACGTTACACAGGGCCTGTGCATTAAAATTTACCGAGCCCTCCAAAACACGTGTATTTCTCAGATGACATCAACGAAGCTATGCTATGCTAACACACGATTTTGCGCATTCTATTCGGCTTCGATTATGAGCCTCGCCGATTGATTATAGTTGTGGAAAATGACTGTGCTCGAGAATCACAGGCAGTGAGTAAGGAGAGGACTGTTTGAACCGTTCTTGACATTATTATTGTGTTCTCTTAGGCACTCATTAAAGCGTCGCCCAACTAGCCCTATATATACATTTCCACAAGAAAGTGGAATGTTGTAAACTACGCCTTCTTGACACTGAAGTTTACCTCATGGTTCCCTTCGCAGACTGGAGGCCTACTGCGTAACAAGGGTCTGTCAGTTAAATTTGTTCAATCAGGATAACTTTTGTGGGGCGAAAAATACGACGTCCACACCCTCCTGTCGAACAGCTGTCTTAAATTGTAAAATGCAATGAACGTATAGAATGACTTCTACATTTAAGTTCCTGTTATACTTGTCGTGTTGTTCTGTTGACAAGATTGTTTCGCCATTATATTTACCAGCACCTTGCACGCCGACACTAAGACGTGGTGAACAAAAGTCGTGCTCTTTGGCTAAACACAAACACACACCTTCCCTTGTTCATGCATATGAAAGTATTTGAAAATACAGAACGTGTCCTAGACGTTATGAAAGACCGCGATTTGCAAAAGATACATTGTTTGTTGATTGATATGAAGATGTCGCTCTAATATATGTGGGCTTCCAGCACAAAGGAACATCCATTTCACAAGAGGCGTTTCGGACGCGTGCGCGCTTGACCGGAATATGAAAGATGGTGTACCTATAGATAGTATCCCGAAAGGAAAATATTGTGCTAGAGTTTGATATTAGTACTACAGCTTCAACAATACTGAGTACTCTTAGACGGTTAGACTACGTCTTGGCAAGACCAACAGGGCGTTGTCGTTATATATTAACGCATACAAGGTGTGTTCACGAATAAGCCAGTCTTTTTGTATCTGCGTCATATGTGTGAAGATATCTTGTAGATGACGTGTATTGCAGCTTCTTGATATCCAAGTATAAGTCTTTTTGGAAGGTGTCATGAAATCGCGCTCATATTGGCTCTAAAACTACACTTCATGGAGGCGTATTCAGAATGTCTATGTGTGAGTGGATGTCTGTTTTGTACCCACATTGAACACGCTAAGTTGTTATAGTTGATTTAGCGGTTCACATGCACCCGCAAAACGTCTTATGTTCAACGAATCAGATGACACGATCATCAGGACCGAATGAAATCTCGTGTTCTTTTGTGAAGTCCGTACATGTTTCATTTATACCTTCTGTTTTTTTTTTTGTAATGTCAAGAAACCGCCGGCAGAGTTTGTGAATTCGTGTAAGAGCCGTTCACTTAATTAAAACAACGATTTGCTTAAAAAGATCGTTGTCTGTTGGAGTGAGGACATTTAAAGCACTTGTTGTTACATTGCGTAATTTCGTCGTTAGCGGTGCCGTTAACCAGCTCTCGTTACATGTCAGTTGAGAATTATGACAGATTATCGACGAAGTATACTTAAAAGCATATATACTGGCCTAAGAAGTTCTTGCACAGTGTTCACAAACTCATAGCTCTGCATCAGCAACAGGTATCGCAGTTCTATAGTGAGTGCGCAGAGGAACACTCTGCCTCACCTGAGACAACAGCCGTCTGTGCACACTTAGCGGCTCATTGCTGGCCCCGCCGCGGTGGTCTAGTGGCTAAGGTACTCGGCTGCTGACCCGCAGGTCGCGGGATCGAATCCCGGCTGCGGCGGCTGCATTTCCGATGGAGGCGGACATGTTGTAGGCCCGTGTGCTCAGATTTGGGTGCACGTCAAAGAACCCCATGTGGTAGAAAATTCCGGAGTCCTCCACTACGGCGTCTCTCATAATAATATGGTGGTTCTGAAACGTTAAACCCCACATATCAATCAATCAATCAATCAATCAATCAATCAATCAATCAGTCGGCTCATTGCAGGGACTGCGGATGCCAGGCGAAGAACTCTCCTCCGGTATTGATAGAACCTATCACCTTTAGCATTACGCGTACAACGAAGGCTCTTATATCAGCATGAGCTACAGCGGCGGTTGCTCCCCCGACCTGATACTGCAGGTTTGTTAAAATTTAACGGTGTTCGCATGTAAAAAACAAAATGGCCGCGGGTCTGCGTGCTTCGCTGCGAATGTCTTCTCAAAACGATGGTCTTCCGCCGGCCTTCTTTCATGCATATAGTCGCATTTTCGGTGCAGCCTAAGGAACGTTTTTATGATTACGTATCTATGTGTTTTCTCTTCAAGGAACACACCACCTAATACTTACGTGTTTATGTTTCGCCTCAGATATGCTTAATATTTGCTTTGTGATCGGCAATGTTCACAAGTATGAAGGTAGCCACCAGGTCAAGATGGCCGGAAGTTCGGCAAGTGCTTAAACTTTCGCTGGGTGGGCGAGTCATGTGACAAACAGACAGACGGACGGATGGACAGACAGGCAGAAATGGTGACAGACAGACGGACGGACAGACGGACAGTAATGGGTGATGCATGCGGTGTGAGACGCACAGTGTATCTTCCCGATCCGTTGTCGTCCGTGTAGTTTCTTTGTGCCACTGTTCTGAGTTTTGCAATACCAGCCACCCCGTCTCTCTCTCTCCCAGTTAAGAAATATGAAATATCTGCTTTGTACAGCCGATGCATGTTAGTTTTTAGAGGCGAAGCACCTTAGCGTGTCGGCTTGTCGTGTCGTCGTCACGGTTCCTATCATAAACGTGTACGCGGCACAAAAACTGGGTAGACCCCACTACACTCCACCTATACGGGAGAGAAGAAACGCCGGGTAGACGAGGCTGAGGATAAGATACATTTCAAACCAGCAGTAGCGGCGTCACCGGCTTACCAGCGCGACCAAGCGGAGACAGCTCTTCGTCCTTTTCGTCAGGCACACATCGTTCCAGACAATGTCAACACGCATTTAGCAATATTATGAGTTAAAGGTTCATCGTTACTGCCTCAAACATTAGGTGTGGCTAAGCAGCGGTATCAGAATCCCTCCATGAAATTTACCAAGACACTCAAGTTCCCTGTCTAAAACCAGAGACACACACGTGCATCGTCTACAAGTCAAGCAACAATTTTGGAGGTGGATCTGCAAAGTAATAATGCAATAGTTGTTTGGCGGTGAAAAGAAATCGTTAAACACTCTTTCTAAACACATTTGGGGGACGGCTCAGTGCTCTCCCATAGTTGAGTACGAAGTACTCGAAATCGTTAAACACTTTTTCTAAACATATATAGAAGAGCGGTGATTTTGCTGCTGGAAACACTGGCGCACACTGCACGCTTTACCCCTTGCCAGTTTCATGTCACCCTTTTCAACATGTTTCTTAGTAACGTAATGGGCTTAATCGAATTCGGTGCAGCGCATGCATAGTGCATGTAGTTGCGAAAGAAAGAAATGAAATTAAAAAAAAATGTTTCGCACGTTTTTTTTGTTTTGCGTATTTAAAACGAGAGCGTCCCGAGCTATAAATGCACCTCATGAGCAGTGTTGGCGTCTGTACCAAAAACTCGCTTTCGTTGAAGTCATTAAGAAGCTTACTTAAGAAACACGTAATTTAGTGCTTGTCTGGCACAGCCGCGTTGTAATCGGTGGCGTGGGCCGATAGACCACAATCTCACTCATCGATTTAAAACCGCAAACTGCTTACGTATAGTGCGCTGTTTAGGAAGTTCATATATGATATATGGTTACACAAGCATGCTTAAAGGGTGCAGTAACTTTCATTACAGGTGTGTAATGAACTTTACAGGCATGTTTTTTTTCTTCCTCTTTGCGGTAGCATTGTGCGAACAGAAAACTGTATTTTGCGTGAAAACGTTGTAAGATGAAAAATAAATTCCGAGCTGAAATTGGGAAATATGAATATCTAGTGATGCAACGTGGAGCTTGCCATATATGTTATAAGTTCATAATCAAGGCGCAAATTACGCTAAAACAAGAAATTTATTTCGAAAAAAAAAAGTGACAAATCTCGTACTGAGCCACGTAAACCTTGAAACAGTGAAAAAATAAATAATTCTGGAGACTTACCTGGTTGCTTATAGGTTGTTTCTAAGAATTAACTTGGTGACACAGGTTGTTCCTGTGTTGCTTCTGATTGATTGATTTGTGGGGTTTAACGTCCCAAAACCACCATTTGATTATGAGAGACGCCGTAGTGGAGGGCTCCGGAAATTTTGACCACCTGGGGTTCTTTAACGTGCACCCAAATCTGAGTACACGGGCCTACAACATTTCCGCCTCCATCGGAAATGCAGCCGCCGCAGCCGGGAATCGAACCCGCGACCTGCGGGTCAGCAGCCGAGTACCTTAGCCACTAGACCACCGCAGCGGGGCGTGTGTTGCTTCTGGACCACTGCTAGGCTTCAGAAGGGCAACATGCCATGTGAACGAAACCACCGCAAGAGCTGCAGGACCATAAAATGTAAATCATGACATTCATGACATACATGTCTTAATTTTCATGTTATGGCTAGTGAAATATGTTCTTCATACAGTCATGCTATGCCATACCAAGTTTGGTATCAATACAATTATTGAAACGGACAGGAGGGCTGAAAGTCGTAGGCGGCTAGATAGATAGATAGATAGATAGATAGATAGATAGATAGATAGATAGATAGATAGATAGATAGATAGATAGATAGATAGATAGATAGATAGATAGATAGATAATACAATTATACCGGCGCGGTCTAATGCTATTCGCATTGGCCAGTGTTGGCTGCTTGTTGTGCCCCGCTGCGGTGGTCTAGTGGCCGGGATCGAATCTTGCAGCTGAGGCGGCTGCATTTTCGATGGAGGTGAAAATGCTGTAGGCCCGTGTGCTCAGATTTGGGTGCACGTTAAAGAACCCTTGGTGGTCTAAATTTCCGCAGCCCTCCACTACGACGTCTCTCATAATCATATGGTGGTTTTAGGGACATAAAACCCCACATATCATCAAATATCAGCTGCTTGTTGTCTACTCATTCTTGCAGCATCGTAATATATGCAATGCATTTACACTACTATACTCTTCTGTGGGACTGTACAAGTGCTTCAGAACCTAAGACAATGTAGTTTAAGGAAATTGGATCACAAGTATTTTTGTGCTGTTTCTTAGCTGTATTTATTTACATCGTCTGCCTTTTCCAATACTCCCTCCCTCAGTTTTTTTAAATTGCATTAGCTCGAAGCAGAAACTACATACTACAATTTAATACAACATAATGGGACAGATTACCAATATAAGAAGGGCTCGAAATTTTGTTTTTTAAGCTAGAAGCTTCAAGACGAAATTTTTTCACTAGTCCTTCGTATTTCGCTCTATTTTAAATTGTGATATTAACCACACCAATACGCCCGAGTCCTTTGTCCCTTGCGCTGTTTTGAGTTAGCATGCGGCATACACTGAATTACCCAAGCATCCACTTACGCAGATACGGCAACAAGACTATAATTGCAAGCGGGCAACAAATACGACCGAGACGGCAGATCGTGCTCGAGAAACGTCTGACATTCGGGAATAAGAAAGAGAGAGAGAGAACATGATAAAGGAAGGAAGGGGGAGAGATGTACTTGGCGGAATTGCCCGCGGTTCCTTGATGAGCGGCGGAGCATTTCCGGTGAATCTATTATACAACGCTGCCTTGTAAGAAAGAAAGAAAGAAAAAAATGAAGAAAGAAAGTTAACTATATAGGGCATCAGGCGATGGCCTCTTCAGCGCAGAGCAGAGCTTTCAAGGATATCTTTATTCAGGGGACGACGAGACAGAAAACTTTGTTCGCCCATTCGGAGAGAAGAGACACTCCTTCGTAGATGCGCGTCCCTAATAACAAAAAAATAATAAATGAAGGAAGAGGAACTTGTTTTGAGCTCTCTGTTCTGGCCTATTCATTTCCTTCATTGGGAAGAACGCGCGGGACACAGTGCTTTAGCAGAAGACATCGGGTTGCCTTCCACGGCGCGGTCGGGTCAATGACCCCTTTTTGGTCTGGCCCAAAGACGCGCTGGCCCTTCATAAGCATTTCATGCACTCTCCGCGGCATCGCCGCATTCCATTGTCGCGAAGTGGGTCGTTCATCTCAGTCTGGCCCAGCAGGATCTACGCGATCCGCTTTGTGCGCGTTGTATTTGCGTACCACGCAGCGAACTTTTTGCGGTTTGAGTTTAAAAAGTTGGGTTTCGACTCGAATACGGCTCACCAGAGAGCAGTCTAGCGTGACCAGAATTTTTTTGCTTTTTAAAAGGAAGGAGGGTAAGTTTCAGCCATACTTTATGTATGTTCGTGTGCCAGTTTGTATGCGTGCATGTGTATGTTCTCATTAAAAATTCAATATTTTCGTTGGGGAAGGGGAGGGGGGTGATTTGAAACTCCGGAGCTACGTCAATGACAGCGAAAACAACGCACGAACGAGGAAAGACACGTGCAGGACGTTAGCTATTCATCGGAGATCGTCTTGTGTACGTGTTTCATCGTCCGTTTCTTGTAATCTTTCATATTCGAATGGCTACTTCCATGGCCTCCGAGCTACGGTCGTTCGAGTGGTTGCCAAACGCGCCGCTTTCAAATCTCCGAGGCCACGCTACGCTCGTTTTATCTTATACTATACACAAGATGAGCAAGGGGAGTCGGGAGATGAATGGTTTAAGCGGTAGGGCGTTGCCCCGCCGCGGTGGTCTAGTGGCTAAGGTACTCGGCTGCTGACCCGCAGGGCGCGGGTTCAAATCCCGGCTGCGGCGGCTGCATTTCCGATGGAGGCGGAAATGTTGTAGGCCCGTGTGCTCAGATTTGGGTGCACGTTAAAGAATCCCAGGTGGTCGAAATTTCCGGAGCCCTCCACTACGGCGTCTCTCATAATCAAATGGTGGTTTTGGGACGTTAAACCCCACATATCAATCAATCAATCAATCAAGCGGTAGGGCGTTTTAAAAACAATATCGGTGCACAAACAAAATCGTTGAAGTTGAATGAAGTCGTTGCTGCATTAACATCGCCGCTATACCCCACCTCTCGGTCTCTCCTTACATCCTTTTCCGTGTGGCGACTTGATTACGATCATGCCTAACGTTCCCTACGTCATTTCCGGTCCTTCATGACACTTTTCGGATGCTTACTTCCGGTCTTGAGTTTATTTTTGGTTTCCGTTCCGGGTCTGTACCTATCCTACGCCTCCAGTTTGCAGGTCCTTACCGCGGGCAGATTAACTGAGGGGATACCTTGAAGTCGGTACAAGTAGAAAGCATGATCAGAAATTATCGTCGATATCGTGAACTAAATCGTACCCTGTTACGAGAAGTGCTTAGATGACTTCGTGAGAAGGGGTTGTAAAAGAAACACAACTGCGCCTTGCGTGAGCAAATGGCGATTCAGTTTATCTGACATAGTGTATGGTTCCAGTAGGGAAGTTGTGAGGAGTAGCTGATTGATGTTAATATCGAAGCGCACCAGCCTTAAAGCAGGCAGACAAGCATACAGCACTAAACATCTGGTCTAGTTGTCTGCAATACTTAGTGTATGTGTCGTCCCTGCACTTCTTTATTTTTTTTTCAGCATGAGTGTTTTGTCATGCAGAACTGAAATTTAGCCCGTATAGGGCTTGTGCTGATATCGCGCCCGTTAGTAGTGGTACAAATATTTTCTCATCGAAAGATGTAGGAGAGGAGGGAGAGGGCTTTGAGTAAGAGTATTTAGCGAGAGTAATTATTTTTACTTTAAAAGCTTCTTTTTACGTGCCAAGATATTGGGTGAGAACCCGCAGATTACGACGAGAAATAGATTTTTAACCAAATGATATTGGTGTGCCGCCTTATGCTTGAACCTCCGACGTTTGTGCGGTGTTGTGTATAGCCACTTCAGGAACTGTATACTGAGCTGACGTCCAGTAGCGTAGTCAGAAATTTTATTGTGGGTGGGGGGGGGGGGAAGGGGGCGGTTAATTATACTGTATGTATGTTCTTCCTTGCGTGAGTTTATCTGTATGCGTATATATATACACCCCATGCTATTTACCGCGTGCTTACAGAAGGTTTTCAGAAGCCTAGAATGGGAACAGTTAGGGATAAGAGTTAATGGAGAGTACCTTAGTAACCTGCGCTTTTCCGATGACATTGCATTGCTGAGTAACTCAGGGGACGAATTGCAACTCATGATTACGGAGTTAAACAAGGAGAGCAGAAAGGTGGGTCTTAAAATTAATCTGCAGAAAACGAAAGTAATGTACAACAACCTCGGAAAGGAGCAGCGCTTCGAGATAGGTAATAGTGCACTTCAAGTTGTAGAAGACTATGTGTATACTTAGGGCAGGTAATAACCGCGGAGCCGAACCACGAGACTGAAGTAACTAGAAGAATAAGAATGGGGTAGAGCACATTTGGCAAGCACTCTCAAATTGTGACAGGAAGATTGCCAATATCCCTCAAGAGGAAGGTATATAACAGCTGTATCTTGCCGGTACTTAGCTACGGAGCAGAAACCTGGAGACTTACAAAGAGCGTTCAGCTTAAATTGAGGACGACGCAGCGAGCAATGGAAAGAAAAATGGTAGGTGTAACCTTAAGAGACAAGAAGAGAGCAGAGTGGATTAAGGAACAAACGGGGGTTAAGGATATCATAGCTGAAATCAAAAAAGAGGAAATGGACATGGGCCGGGCATGTAGCGCGTAGACAGGATAACCACTGGTCATTAAGGGTAACTAACTCGATTCCCAGAGAAGGCAAGTGGGTTAGGGGGAGACAGAAGGTTAGGTGGGCAGATGAGATTAAGAAATTTGCGGGTATAAATTGGCAGCAGCAAGCACAGGACCGGGTTAACTGGCGGAACATGGGAGATGCCTTTGCCCTGCAGTGGACGTAGTCAGGCTGATGATGGTGTTCATGATGATGATCATGATGATGGTGATGATATACACTTAATTCCCCCCCCCCCCCCTTGTGCACACCCATGTCTATCGGTTAAATTAAATTAGGCAGTCAGTCAGTCAGATTAGTCCGTCAATCAATCACTTAATCAATCAATCAGCCAGTCAAACAATCCAGCGGCTTCGACGATCGTAATTCTCAGAATGGAGCAGCAATCAATCATCCCTCATGCTTCTCGGGCAGAGAGCAGGCTGACGGAAGACGGCGGCATAATCCGACATCGCCGGGCGGGCACTGAACGTCGATTCTTTATTCGTGTGACACCGCGCACGTTCACAAAGGGGAAAATCCAGGTCGCTGATGCGTAAGTAGTTTAGCGTGGAACTGCATAATAAATTAGACTTCAGCCGCGGCCACTGCTGCTCCTGCTGGTGATTGGAACGAATGCGGGGTTGACGATGGGAAATATATTAGTAATCACTCACTCGAGGGGTCTTCGCGTCGTGCCTTAAGATTACCCGTTTTAGCGCATCGTATTACCAGTCAGGTCAGCGCAGAAATCGTTCTTTTTCCACGCTTCCTAGATTGAGCTCGTTGTGCGCCAAAAACAAAATTTTACTCCCCCCCCCTTCCCACCCCTGGAAGATTGGATTATTTTTGTTGTTGTTGTTGTTGTTGTTGTTGTTGTTGCAGTTTGTGTTTTTATACCTATGCTGTGTTAGACTGGCCTGTTTCGTCATCGTCGCAGTGGTATTAGGAGGAGTAGTATAGTAACTAGCAGAAGCAGTCGTGGTTAGCACTAATTAGTAGTGATACGAAAACCAGCAGACGATGAGTCCAAGCAAAGTGCAGGGGACGTTAATGGCACAGTTTTAATTGTCTCGTATCAGTAATGATACGAAACAATTAAAATCGAATTGGACGAAAAGACAACTCATCGTTGGCGCGGGACCGAAGCGGCGACCTTGGAATAACGCGCCCCGTGCTTTTTACCAATACCGATTGTAGGCCTAATTGGTAGGCATAAAAAGTAGGCCTAGTTGGTAGGCACAAAAAGTAGGCATAAAACTGCGCGGGAGTTGATGGAAGCCTATTACATTAAAAATAAAGGCGAAAGGAGTATCAGCGAACGGTCGGTAAAGTTGTACGTATTGGAGAAGAGATTGTTCGATAGCTGGATATCGTAAGTCTGTGTGAGGACTGCGCATGTCTGTATGTCGTCACTTAAGTCTGAGTTTTGCGCCCGGTCTACTTTGGTTGGAAGTGCCGCCTGTGCTTGTCGTTGAGTGCTGTTTTACTTTGTGTGTGTGTGTTATTTGCGGCCAAAGCATGCTTTTACCAACTGAGCTACGACGGCAGTCGTCCCCCCCCCCCCCCCCCCGATCACTTTGTGGGCTGTTTGTGTGCATGTGAACCCTGGGAGTGTTAGGCAGCATCGCTATTTAGCGCTGACGGCGAGTGTGGAACGCTCTTTTTTTTTGCCAGCTGGCGGCACGTATATATCACGTGGTTTTTTATGCGGTCCCTGCTGGCCATATATGATCCTTGCGCCGTTAATATATATATATATATATATATATATATATATATATATATATATATATATATATATATATATATATATATATATATATATATATATATATATATATATATATATATATATATAGAGAGAGAGAGAGAGAGAGAGAGAGAGAGAGAGAGAGATTTTAGCACAATATTATCTAGTGAAATTTCGCCTCCTTTAATATGTTGAACCAATGTATTTCCTTAACAATAATTGGAATTTCTTTGCAATATGTTAACTATAATGCTATACGAGTAATACACTATAAGAAAATACTAGTAACGTTCACCTGCTACTCGCCCAATCCCTTGGATTGTTCCAATCCCTTTGAAACAACAGCAACAGCTTATTCGTCGGAGGACAGTTTACACGGCGCAAAAGTGGCTGAATTTCGTTTTCATTGTTTTCTCTATGTGGGCCGGTGTTTTCCCCGCGTCTTAGCGCTGTCGTCTCAATCTCGGAACTACAGGACCCCGACACGAGCCTTTCCCTATTGAGAGAAAGGGGCTCTCCAAGAAAAGAGGGAAAGGGTGCGGACCTGCGCATTTCGGCCTGTCAACTCGCGTCGTTATCGTCGTCGCTTTTATAGCTGTTTAATTCGCGAGCGACGTGGCTGACGCCTACGCGCTAAAGTATTAGAGGCATCCAAACCCCCCCGCCCCCATACACCGAATAAGCGTTTTTCTGGCACCGTTCCACGCTCGTAGTTGTGGGTTTTTTTTTTCTTTTTAGGAGACGGGGGACGCTTATTTCTGCGACCCACACTCGGAGCACTGAGCAGCACTGTTCGGGAAGGGGGTTGGGGGAGTGGTAGTATTACCGCGTAAAGAAAACATTGGGGGCTGTCGCAACAACAACAACAACAACAACAACAACAACAACAACAACAACAACAACAACAACAACAACAACAACAACAACAACAACAACAACAACAACAACAACAACAATAAAAGTCATGCGCCCGTTATGCATTTTCTAAAGACGACTGGAAGGTGAAAGCCATCTGCTTTTTCGTTTCAATACACACCCGTTGTTCAACAACAACAACAACAACAACAACAACAACAACAACAACAACAACAACAACAACAACAACAACAACAACAACAACAACAACAACTTCGCATTTTGACCGAGCGACGACGTCCGTCATCGTGCGGTGGCACGTGATGCGAAGTCGTAGTGACATCACGATGAGGTCACAATCTCTTGTGACGCGTGACGTCATTATGGCATCGTAGAGTGACGTCATCACGTGCCGATTTCTTTCCATTGGTCGTGTTGACGACACCGACGCGGTCACTTGTCGACTTTTACGCGGCATCAGAGGTTTTCGCCTTAATAGTTCCTCGCTATTGCGATGGACGTCGTTACCGCCAATCTTGGTCATGTTTCGGTGATGATGATGATTATGATACGTCACACGTGGCTCATACCCACTCAGGGGGATTGACGAAGAATTGGTTATGTGAATTTGTGAGACTTCCTAATCACATCTTCTAATAAACCATCATAGTCATTACCATGTTCTTCTTCGTGTCCAGAATTATTATATGATTATGATGGTCTTCTTGCGCCTCAGTTTTTATCGTCATCACGACCGCGATCAGCGTCATATTATATACTGTTGCAATCAGCTTCCTCATTATAAGCTTCATCACCCTCGTCGTTATCATTACATCATCGTGTCCGTCTTAGCCTTGTGCTTCACTATAATCATCATCCTCGTGTCCGCTGTTATTATCGTCGTTTGTCACATAATCTCAAAAGAAGCTCTCGTTCTCGTCATCATCCCCACCATGATGATCATCATGTCAATCAATATTGTTATCAGCGCAATCAATACCTTCGTCATCGTTAATTCTCTTTATCTCCCTAGCGTGCATCCTTATCAGCATCAACAACCCAAAACCGCAACCGTAACAGATTATAGGGAAGCAGGGGCGCCATCACTTATAGTTGCACTCACAATATGAACAGTGGTTGCCCGGCAAGAGAAAGAACAACATTAACAAAGAAAGAGAGAAATTCTGCTTTGCGAAATGGAATAGTTAATGCGCCTTCGCGCCACAGCGGGCTTTGTGTTCTCGCTAGACGGCACTGAGTGACATATCGTACGTCGTGTTTATGAGCACCCGCAGACGCTCGTTCTTTCCACTAGAATAATTTATTGCTGCCAGGACGAATTAAGCCGGCGCATACATTTGAGCAGAGTTACAAGGGTGCGATCCTTCACAGACGTTGATGCAGTTGCTGTCCAAAAGTGTCTGGAACTTGCTTGCTGGTTCACCTAGCAGTGGAGGCATAGCAGTTGCGTGTTTGGTACTTTAGTATACGGTGCTTTAAATGCGAAGCATTTCTTGGCGAACTTCAGCAACTTCGAGCGTATCTATCTATCTATCTATCTATCTATCTATCTATCTATCTATCTATCTATCTATCTATCTATCTATCTATCTATCTATCTATCTATCTATCTATCTATCTATCTATCTATCTATCTATCTATCTATCTATCTATCTATCTATATATCTATCTATCTATCTATCTATCTATCTATCTATCTATCTATCTATCTATCTATCTATCTATCTATCTATCTATCTATCTATCTATCTATCTATCTATCTATCTATCTAGCCGCTTACGTTTGGGTGTTCTAGTGTTCGTCCCGTTAACTTGGCGTGAACTAAAATTAGCATGGAAGAAAGATGGATTGACGAATATCACGCGCTGGTCAAGTCATGAATATTGTCACAATCCAGTCGCGTATGCGTCGTTAAACACTTCCCGCCAGACAGTGGCACATACCCACGGTTGGGTATATGTCGCTGTTATGCGGGTATGGGCCACAGGTGATTGACGCTTAAGTATCTACCCAGGAACGATGAGAACACACATGGGCAATTTTAACGCGTGAGCGTTAAGCAATACCGCCCCGCCGTGGTGGTCTAGTGGCTAAGGTACTCGGCTGCTGACCCGCAGGTCGCGGGATTGAATCTCGGCTGCGGCGATTGCATTTCCAATGGAGGCGGAAATGTTGTAGGCCTGTGTGCTCAGATGTGGGTGCACGTTAAAGAACCCCAGGTGGGCGAAATTTGTGGAGCCCTTCACTACGGCGTCTCCCATAATCATATCGTAATTTTGGGACGCTAAACCCCACAAACCAATCAAATCAGCGTTAAGCAATACCCGACATCGGTAGCTTTGACCCAACGAAAGCATAGAATAAATATAAAAACCTGACATAGGCAGCGTTGACCGCCCGACGAATGCAAATAATTAATTTCAGGGTCCCAGCAGGAATCGAACCCAAGCAGTCTGCGTGACAGTCAAGCATTCTGCCACAGAGCGTCAGGTCTCAGAACTACTTTTAAAGAAGACGCTAACTTTGCGAAACGTTAATAGTGGGTGCAGTGCTCCCTATTTAATTTTTTAAACTTTACGTATGTGCTCCTTTGATGTTAATAGTGGTTGCAGTGCTGCCTACTCAAATTTATAAACATTACATATGTGCTCCTTTGATACAGCCGTCACGTCCGGTTAACGGTAATTGTGGTTAGTTGCCATGCTCTGAAGTTGATTTATGTAGCAGTGTCCAGGGCCAGCATCCTCGCGAGCATCAGCGCTTCATATCACCTTCTGGTGTTGCTAATACGCATGTTCCAGTTGGCATCGTTGTGCAAGTGCAAACAACTAATTATGTAAACGTCTACAACTCTTCAACATATGACTGTGCGTGCAAAATTTGCACATATATTTAGCGTTACTTCATGACGTATCGCTCAATGAAAGAAATTCCAACACGGTCACCTTCCCTCCGCATGCTTCGCATAATGTCGATTCTCAGGTACGTCAGATCTGCCGAATTTATTTTGTAGCGTTTGCTGTTATTTTCGTGTTTCCTTCTCATGGGTTTCTAAAGCTCTGCTGAGAATTAGGTGACCTTGTATTGCTGTGGTGACTCCCAGGAGATTCAACGTACGAAAGTTTTTCGTTTATTATTTGGGTGTTTTCGCCAAATTTTTGTTTATTTTCGTTAAAATTCAGCACGTCCCATGTGCCGTGTGAATCAATGTTACGTGATGCTGAAGGAAGGTGAGTATGTTGCAATTTTTTTATTTAGTGAAACGTTAGAAAATACGCTAAATATATGCACAAGTGTTGAACGCACATAGATACGTGGAACAGTGGCTATGTAGCCAGTTGTTTACAGTTGCGTAACAATGGCAACAGCGACATATGTATCACCAATACAAACAGTGAGATGCAGTGCTTGCGAAGACGGCAATCCTGACTTTAGTGCTACGCAGAGAAGGTCAGTGAAGGGTGCTTAATATTACAACGGGCGCAAACTCGACGCGACGCCTGTATCGTAGCAGTACATATGCAATTTTTATGAAATTAAATAGCAAGCATCGCAACCACAAGTGAAGTTTCAAGAACATTACACCTGCGCGGGGTCTTTTGGAAGCGAAGCTCCCTATGCCGTGGGTCGTGCGTCCGCAATGTAAGTAGTCGTCGTAGTAGTAGGTATAGCCACCTCCACGGCCGGGCTAGAAGAGCGGCACACGCGCACACCTTTTCAATCGAAGAGGAAACCCGCGCACGTTATTCATGAATAAAAGGGCAGTGGATTATGATGAAATAACTTACAGAGACGAGTATTGGAGACTTAACCTCCAATAAAAATTGCCTTGAATTTGATGCTTACTTAAAAAAATCTAGTATCAGATAAGGACGCACTTGACCTGACCAGAAAGGGTTACCACGTTAAAATCGCTGGGCGTAACCTCTTTGGTCTTAGCAAGGTTTAGCGAGGTTTGGGCCGAAGTGCCATCAATATGGTGAACTATAGTATATAGCGATGAACTAGAGGTGGTGAAAGGGGAAGTAGACACGGAGCGCAGGCAGTAAGAAAGTGCGCGAGTGCCACCTCTTGTTTAAACCTTGGAATGTCCGCTGGATGGCGGTATTTTTATATGCTGAATATATGGTGAAAAGATGCGAGATGGCAGTACTTGGAATTTCACTAGATAGAAAGACGGATGGATGGATGGATGGACAGACAGACACACGCATGGACGAACGCATGGCTGGACGCACAGACGTATGGACGGATGTACGGACGGAAGGACGGGACGCATGAATGGACGGACAGATGGACGCATGGACGGACGCTTCGCCCCACTCATCGTAATGCACTCCGTGGATATGCCGTGATTTTTCCCTAAGCGGTTTCGATATACCTGGCGTGCGCTCTGTGGTGAAATACTTGAATGCCGCGCGGAATTCTTGAGTTAGATTCCTGCTGGGACTCTGATATTTATTATTCGCATTCGTCTGGCCAGTGCTGCTGATGTCAGTTTGCTCGACACTCTCGCATTTAAATTACCGATGTCTCTTTTCGCCGTTCCTGGGTATAGATGTGAACTGTCAATCACTTGTGGCTCATACCCCGTCGCCCGTGGCTTACGGGTATGTAACCATACGTGACTGGAGGAAAGTGATGGACCACGTGTGCGACGGAATTTTCACGTTATTCAAGTTCTGGCCAGCCGGACACATTCGTCAGACCCTTTTACCCCTTTCAAAAGTGTCACCGCACATAGAACGATTAGGAAAGGACGAGGCAACAGAGGCAAAATGAAATTAATCTCTTTGAAATGCATTTTGAAATGAATCTCCACCAGCTTGCCTAAGCGTCGACCCTCTCAAACCTGTTATCCTCCCTTAATGTTTTTGGTCTACCCCAACTTAAGAAGGTGATCACGAGAGTGCCAAGACGTATACAAGAGGGTAGATAGATAGACACGTAGATAGAAACGCTCAAAGCGCCTGCAGTCCGCTCAGAAATGTCTTCGTGTTCAGCGTTTCAGAATAACTGTGATCGTAATGGACTTTGTATGAATGGTGGAGTGCTTCGAAAATTTCGACCATCTGAGAGTCTTTGGCTTGCTCTTATACCTAAGTACACGCGCCTCAAATATTTGCGGCTCAAAGAAAATGTTAGCCGCATGAATAACAATGAAAGACTGTGATAAGTGCTGCTTCGATAAGTGTGCGAGACCAAGAGCGAGATGCCATGTCCAGAGAATGCGAGCATTCATTTGCTGATAATTCGTCGTTCCAATATATAAAGGCAAAAAAAAAGGCGAGCGCTGAACAAAAAAAAAATTAAAATGGAAGTGGCTGTATATATTTTGATTTGCGGTGATTCGCTTTCGAATTTCCTTTTAGACGAGCGCTGCGAATTACGAGACGAGCCGCGAATGACGAGATAAGCCCCGTATCATGCGCGCGAGAACGCCGAAACGTATATCCCGGCTCTCCGAACGTCTCGGGCCAACAAATCCTCTCGGAAGATTGGCAGACCGGCTATACGCAGCTGGTCTGCCAATTGGACGATACAACAACGATGAGGACGGTGACGAAGGCAGGAACAAACAAGAGCATGGCCAATAAAGAAAACAACAACAACAACGAATACGTGAATGCTTGTGATTGAAGGTGCCTGTGCAGGTATGTAGCTGTGAATACATACATACATACATACATACATACATACATACATACATACATACATACATACATACATACAAGCGCACATACATACATACATACATATATACATGCGCACACGCATACATACATACATACATACATACATACATACATACATACATACATACATACATACATACATGCATACATACATACATACATACATACATACATACATACATACATACATACATACATACATACATACATACATACATACATACATACATACATACATACATACATACATACTCGAAAGACGCTTGAGCACCTCTCCTGTAAAGTCCTTTCTTTCTCTTCGACTGCCTCGCCCGCTGCGGTGGTCTTGTGGCAAAGGTACTCGGCTGCTGACCCGCAGGTCGTGGGATCGAATCCCGGCTGCGGCGGCTGCATTTCCGATGGAGACGGAAATGCTGTAGGCCCGTGTACTCACATTTGGGCGCACGTTAAAGAACCCCAGGTGGTTGAAATTTCCGGAGCACTCCACTACGGCGTCTCTCATAATCACATGGTAGTTTTGGGACGTTAAACCCCACATATCAATCGTATTCGTCGGTCACAATGGATCAGTGGCTACGATGCTCGGCTGCTGACCCGCAGGTCGTGGGTTCCATTGTTGCTGTTTGTCCACTCATACAACCCACAATATGTTGAACCAACCAGACCCACATATACCCCTATATTGAACCAGATCGTGGTTACGTATACCGTACCAGACCCGGGCTTCCTTGACCTGCAGTGCCACTGCAAAAGGGGGGACAGACGGTCCCGGAACAACAAGAAAAAAGGGGAATGCAGACCGACAAGCGAGGTCATCGATATGGCCCCGCAGTCCGAGATTCAATTTGCGCTCCCGCCAAGTCTGTCGGGGTCTCGCGGAACTTGCACCGGTGACTTCAGCGCCCCGAGGCGACGTCAGCGAGCGTTATTGCGTACCAGAGAGTATCTAATGGACACTGCAACGACAGACCGTCCTTCTTCGAGAAGTGCCGGTATACATACGTTGAGAGAGACCCCCCCTTTCCTCCCCTTTATAGGCGCGCATTGGGCAGCATTGATCGAAGTCGCCAAGGGATGGAATGGGGGGAGGGGTTCTGTCGCGATCAAACAACGCATGGTCACGCATGTATGGCCGCTCACTTCGCAATATCCACGCTTGCGCCTCGGGTGTAGAAAGTAAAAAAAGAAGTACGGATAGTTCAGTGGTGGCGAGTGTCGTGCTCATACAGCGAAGTGGCGTGGACCGTGGGTCGGCCTCCGGGTTTTAGTTCATTCCCTCCCGAGCTTTTCTTACGTATTGTTTGTGCGTGTTTCGCGCACAAACACACTCGCAAACATATCCTTAAAAAGGGGTGGGAGGCGGGCAAGCAAAGCTTGGCGTCTACGCGAAGTCGTACAACCCCCCTTTCTCTCTCTCTCTCTCTCTCTCTCTCATTCATTCTTTTTCTCTCTCTATCTACTTTTTCTTTATCTCTCTTTCTTCTTTCTCTCTCTCCCTGTCTTCCCCTCTCTCTTTCTCACTATCTCTTTATTTATTCCTCCCTATTTCTCTTTCTCTCTTTCATTCATTCTTTTTCTCTCTATATATCCTTTTTCTTTATCTCTCTTTCTTTCTTCTTTCTCTCTCTCTCACTGTCTTCCCATTTCGCTTTCTCACTATCTCTTTATTTATTCCTCCCTATTTTACTCTCTCTCTTTCATTCATTCTTTTCTCTCTCTATTTCCTTTTTCTTTATCTCTCTTTCTTTCTTCTTTCTCTCTCTCCCTGTCTTCCCCTCTCTCTTTCTCACTATCTCTTTTTTTATTCCTCCCTATTTCTCTCCTCTCTCTCTCTTTCATTCACTCTTTTTCTCTCACTATTTTCTTTTTCTTTATCTCTCTTTCTGTCTTCTTTCTCTCTCTCCCTGTCTTCCCCTCTCTCTTTCTAATTATCTCTTTATTTATTCCTCCCTCTTTCTCTTCTCTCTCTCTTTCTTCCCTTCTTTATTTCGCGCTCTCTCTCTTCATTTTTTTTTTCTCATTGCGAAGTACTCCTTCCTACTGTTTGCTCCCTCCGTGCCGGACATTGGACTTTCGCCCATGCACTCGTGAGCGCCACACTTCAATAGCTACAGGCGACATCACTGGTCGTAGTATAGAAACGATTAAATGTGGCAGCGTGAAATTACAAGTGACCCAGATAAAAAGTCTCACTTCCGTGTCGGAAGATGGTTGATCGCCGTCAAGAGCACCATCGATGAAACATCAATTATTGGAAAACGGCTTCCACAAGCACGTTGACGCCGCTAAGTAAAGTGCCTTATTCGTCCCGGAAATGACGTCAAAAATACTCGTGATCAGAAAGAAAAAAAAAATCCGCCAACGGGAGTCTAACCCACGACCTTACGTTCCGCTACATGCTACCCATCACTGCACCACGGTCACACATTTCGGTACAGTGTCAGAGCGAACCCTTTCATCAAGTGTGCAACGTGAACGAAGATGTATTTTTAATAGGAGCTTCCTATGACCCACCGTCTTCGGTGGCAGTGTCGTACCTGCCTACTACCTGGTCTCACGCGAAAAACACGGTGGTGTTTCAATAATATATCGATTTAAACGAATTGATGGCTAGCTATTGCGTACAATGACGAAACGAGCCTTGCGCACGAAAAGGAGGGAGGGGAGGTTGCTTCTAGGCATCTAAGGGGTGTGCCAAGTCTTATATTCCTACGCTGTTCGGGCCTGTCCCATCCAAACCTCCTTGGTTATCATCATTGCCAAATGTGAGCTAATGCCTAAACTGAATCATCCACTTGTGAAGCTTACTTCATTTTGTACTCGACCAATGAACAGAGGGCGGCGGTTGCTGCAATACAGCTTTGCCCCACCCCGGCACCCCCCTAATGCCAAACTATGTGCACGCCTTTGGTTAGAATACTTTCAGAAGAACCTCGTTGAACCGAGCATATTAAGCTACTTCTCCTGTGTTACGTCTCTGTTTGCACGCTTTATTTGTTATTCCACGATGGACATCCTATACACAGGCGTGCTCAGGGTTCTCTTTTTTTTTTTGGGGGGGGGGGGGGGGGGGGGGGGGGAATGAAACCTCGTTGCAGCACTCCCCTCTCTTTCTGCTAATGTATGCGGCTGTTCTTGCATCCCCCCCCCCCCCCCCCCCTGCTTCCAGCACTACCCTCCCTATTGTATCGGTGTGTGGTGCTAACTTTGACACCCCCCTCCACTCCCTGCCCCATCCATTCAGAGCTCAACATCTCAACGGCCTCCACAGGTCTACTTTCGGCTTAAAATTCCGAGCCAGTAAAATTCCGGGCCAGTTGCTCGGAATTTAACGGCTGCAGCTGGCGGCGCAGTTCGCGCGTTGGGCAAACCCGGCAGCTTATGCTTAATCCCCAAACTGTGAATTGAGGGGCAAAAAAAAAAAAAAAACGGATTACTCGTGCCAGCGCGTTGAGTCTAGCGGGCAAAACTCGATTTTTTTTTTCGCGTCGCCTGCGTATGCCATTAAGTCGACAGGCAGTCGCCGTCGATGCGTGATTTGCGCAGCATATAGGGAGTGGGGCGTTTATTATGACACTGTTCTTGATAATCTTTTCTGGCACATCTGTTCAAATTGGGTGGCGAGGAGTAGCCACCTATACTGTTGGAATCATGTACTGGTCCATTTATTTAATCTATCTATCTATCTATATATCTATCTATCTATCTATCTATCTATCTATCTATCTATCTATCTATCTATCTATCTATCTATCTATCTATCTATCTATCTATCTATCTATCTATCTATCTATCTATCTATCTATCTATCTATCTATCTATCTATCTATCTATCTATACTTTCACTTATCACGAAACCTTCTTTTTCTATAATCTGCTGTTACTTACAAGTGTATTTTTCAAGGGCCGAAGCTCCTTACGCCGTGGGCTGTGCATGCCGTGTTCGTAGCGTGCAATAGTAGTCGCCACCTCTGGTTTAGTTCTTAGAATTCCACATGGATGGCGGTACTTGTATATGATGAGTATATGATGAAAACATGCCAGGTGGCGTTACTTGGAGTGTTCACTACATGGACGGACGGACGGACGGACGGACGGACGGATGGATGGACAGACAGACAGACAGACAGACAGACAGACAGACAGACAGACAGACAGACAGACAGACAGACAGACAGACAGACAGACAGACAGCAGGACGGGTGGACGCACGGACGGACGAGAACAAGGATGAATGAATGAATGAACGGAAGCACGGAGGGACTGATGGACGCTTCGCCCCACTCATCATTCACTTCGTGCCAATGCTGCAATTTTTTTTTTGTTCGAGCTGTGACCCTGGCGGTGCTTTTTTTCGAAACAAAGCTGTGAGCCAGTCATGAGCCTCTTTGGCGGCGACGTTTTGTGACGCGACAGCTGAGAAAAAAATTAAAAGAAAAAGAATCAAACGACGAAAAACTTCAATGTAGAAAAAAGTAAACAAATGCAGGGACTCAAAGAGTAACATGTGAACGAAAAAACACACAAAGAAACAAACGAACGAACGAGCTATCAGGGCTTTTTGGATTGAAAGGGGGGTGCAGTCACTGTTGAAGCATTTCAAGAAAAATCGAAATACATAAATAAATAAATAAAAAACGCCAGGAGGAAAGCCCGACGGTCTTCACAAAGTCGCGCGAGCGTTGACGGTGGTGCGGCTTTTCGGAAGGTGCAAACAAAACTTGGCACTTACTATTCGGCTTAACAGCGTAGTTCCGTGCAGCGTTACGCCAGCTTCGTTACCGAAGCACATTTCATTTTTACGAGTCTTCGTTACGATTTCGCCAGTGTGTCTTCTAACTTGTTTTCACGTTGCGCAACCTAACCTCATCTGGCGCATTCCCAACGCTTATTCGCTGTGTTTTTAACTGGTCGTATAACCGTGGGTCTATGTGCGTAGAGATTTTTTTTTTTAAGTTGCACGGGGGATGCAAAATATCGTCATCATGTGATGACGTTATGTCATGATGTCATTATGACGTCACCTGGTGATAAGGGGGAGAAAGGGTGTTACCAATACAATCGGTTGAAAAGAAAAAGATAATTCTCGAAAAATAACACAAGGGAATGTTATCGAATACCTTTTTTTTCGAACACCACAGCAATTATTATGAAACAATGTCGAAATCTCGACACTTGAAATTTCAGCGGGAAGAAGAAAAAAAAGCTGAGCGTTGTGGAAGCAGATTATTGCCACCTACACAGAGCCGTAGATGACAGAATTACTCTAGAAAGGTAATTACGTTACATTACATTACTAATTAATATTCCGGAGGTTTTGGGGAGTGGTTAAATTGCCCGACAAATTACATCTGCCCAAAGTATAGGGAGCAAGACTTGTACTTTTGCAACAATTTCGTGCTTGTTTAGCCGGCAGTTCACATTTTAAATTCTCTCATGAAGTTTTAGGAAAGTTAAAGTATTTTAATATAAACAAAAATTAAGAGTGAAGAAGTAGCTTCGAAAACGAAAATTGACTGGCGACAAATTTCGATCTGATTTTGGCTTTTCGAATTAGTTTTGGCCGCCCTGTACGCTCCTTAACTAAGAAATACGGGCAATGCAACAATAGCCTTCAATATACATTACTTTATAGGGTTATACCACCAGAAGGTGATTCTTAATTGAGAAAGGAAGATAAAAGTGAGCCCCGTAACTGTCTGCTTTAGTGAGCGACACCTCAACAGTAGCTCACAAGGAATGGAGGTGAGGAGGGATAAAAGGGGTAGGAATAAAGTTGTAGAAAAGAGAAAGAGGCGTGGTAAGCCAGAGAGAGCGACGACAAACTGAGGAGATAGGAGAGATAGGAAAGATGGAAACACGGTCACAGGAGTCCGAGCACGGGGCACCACTTGCGAGAGCTCTTGTCGGCGTACAGTAGATGGCGTAGAGCAAGTCCAGTCGGTCGGAGCTACACTGTCGTCGAAGGTCGTCGGCGTCAGGAGGTGACGTAGGGCGAGCCCAGTCGGCCAGAGCTACGCTGACGCCGGAGATCGCGAGGGCACAACCGGTCGGCACGGCCGTAGTTATGCATTCGTAAACTAGGGTGTGGTTATGAGGAACGCCGCAGTGGAGGGCTCCGGTGCATTTCGACCGTCCGGTGCTTCTCTATAGCAGTGTTACCCACATCACGCAGTGTAGCCGTGCCTCTGCTGTGTGCCGCATCCGCCGAATTGTGAACGTCGCGATCTGCATGGTTCGAACCCACGACCTTTCGGTTGAGCAGCCGATTGCCGTGAGCCCTTTACCACGGCGGCGGAGGAGTTGTCAACGTTATCTTTGGAAAAAGATCGCAAATGCGAGCTCGTCCACAAGACAGAACCATTAGAATGAATGCAAAAAAAAAAAAAACTTCGCCAAAAGAAATTGGCGAAGTTTGCGCAAGCCGCACAAAGCTTGAAAGAGCTAAACTAGGTGACTCTGAAAACTAATCTGGTTGCTTCGAGGTTGCTTATATAGGCCTTAACTAGGTAATCTAGGTTGCTGCTAGGTTATTCCTATAGGTTTTAGCTAGGTGATGATAGCTTCTGTGTTTGGGGCTGGCTGGTCCCGACGAAGCAGAAGAAGACGGCAGACGGAGAAGTACGCGGCCGGCGGGGGCGCCGACCAGCCCGAACACGCGGGCTGGCGCGAAGCGCCGAAGAGAAGAACAACAACCGCACTCCATGGCTACCCAACACACACTCCTTTTATTTTACAGTCGCCTTGAAATCCTAGATACCAGAGCGGCGCCCCCTGGCATCCTCACATGTCATTCCGAAACCGAAAGCCCAGAACACAACAATAGCTCGTTTGTACGTTGATTCTCTGCGCAGAGAGGGATCGAGTCGAACCGGAGACGGTCACAGACACGACACGGCTGCCGAAACTGGAGACACGGAAACTCGCTCTGAAACCAAGCGCCACTCGTAGGTCTACGTTCACGTCGTCGTTGGCGGAGTCCTTCCATCGCTTCGGCGTTTTTCTCGCAGCCGGCTTTGCCTTTATTCACTCGTTTCAGGGGTTTGACGTCTTCAGCTCGCCGCTGTCGCGTAGCAGTCATTCACTGACAGTTGCCTAGCAGTTGCCTTCTTCACTTTTTTAAATGGAAGTTGCGTGCAGTAGGATTTAACCAATGTCCGTGGCCCGTGCCCGTTTGTGACGACGATGGTTCTTGAAATTCCGGCACGCCTCGATTGACGGCCCGCGCTGTACCCGATTGAAGAATCAATTTCTTTTACGTTCGCTCAACCTTCTCGCACTCGTAGCTCGCATGTCCTTTATCTTTCGTCGCTTAAATTTGCAGCTGATGCGTACAAATATAGATACCTTCCTTCAGCGATTGATCGTTCACGAGGGCGCTATTCCAAAAAAACAGTGGGCCTTCATCCGACGAGTCCACCGGACTATGATTTGTGGCTCTTGGGGGGGCCCAACCATAGAGCACTGTTGGTGTATATAGTGGGAACGGGTCTCTTCATATATGTTTAACTGCATATGCCGTTGAGCAAACCTTCGAAATTAGAAGAAAAAAAAAACAAGAGCAAATAATGCGAACGTTACAATGAATGGCGTTGCCCGGGTTAGTTTGTGCTTTACCAATGAATTTTTTTTGTCTGCTATTGACATGTTATGTTGTCGCCACTCTTGCTAACGTCCATAGTGGGTTGCAGTATAAATAAATAAATAAATAAATAAATAAATAAATAAATAAATAAATAAATAAATATTATACCGATTAGGAGAAAATGTGTTCATCACATACTGCACAGTTTCCGGCTCACTGAAAGTTGCCGAAGCCTTTCTGTACATGAAGGGGATTGCATTTTTCCAACAATGTGGGACGAAGTGTCACCCGTGCATGAACGTCGGCAGGTTTTTGTCTTGGGGGCAGGGGAAGGGGGGCAAGGGCCTTTTTTTTTTCACCCCCCGCCCACTTGCCGACGACAACCGTGCGAATCGCCCACGATTGTTTGAAAGCGCAAGTGCGGGCAGTTAAAAAGTTTGCCCGAGGGTGAAGCGCGAGCATAAACAAGATTCTGCGTCACTGTGCGGCGAGCAGCCAGTCGTTAACGCACATTTCGTGGAACGTTTGGGAGCATAGGGATGGAAGGGAGTCGCGCTCGGCCCAGCTAGTTCCGTGCACTGCGGTAAATGGATGTGCGCGGGAGTTTGTTTCAACAAATCAGCGTTTGTAAGAGCTACGCCTGTCAAAGACAACAGTGTTTCCATAAACTTTTTGATTGATTGATTGATTGATTGATTGATTGATATGTGGGGTTTGACGTCCCAAAACCACCATATGATTATGAGAGACGTCGTAGTGGAGGGCTCCGGAAATTTGCACCACCTGGGGTTCTTTAACGTGCACTCAAATCTGAGCACACGGGCCTACAACATTTCCGCCTCCATCGGAAGCGCAGCCGCCGCAGCCGGGATTTGATCCCGCGACCTGCGGGTCAGCAGCCGAGTACCTTAGCCACTAGACCACCGCGGCGGGGCTTCCCATAAACTTTTGCACCTGTATTTATTTGTATTTGTTGGCTTTGCACTTCGTTACTAACAGTGTCTGTTTTTCTTTCTTAAATGGTCCCCTGGGACAACCATTGAAAGGACTGTGGGGACCAAAGTTGCCAAGCTAACTTGTTCGTAACACATATCACTCCGGTAGCACAATGTAATGACACACAGCGAGAAAATTGGGGGACCCTTAAGCTTCGCCTTTAGAGGTAAAAGTGATAGCGGTATCATGTTCCTCGTGCGTACTTCAAGCACCTAGAGCGTAAAATCGTTTCGAACTTGTTATGCTCCCACTACATCCTCAAGGGTTGTGCGTGAACAGACTAACTGAAGTTCTTTTTTCTGTTTTGTCTAACTTGGGCTATAAGCTCGCTTCAGCTGGCTTCTATCTCGTCGAGGTCGCAACATGCACTGTGCGCGGCAGGTGTACTTTCGCCTCACTGCACGGAAGCGGCGAGCTGTTGTTTATAGAGGGTGTAAAATAAGTGTTTCTTTACTCAAATCGGACCTTAGCCTTACCACACTTGCCATGCGCAGGCGACATACACGACTATCGTTCTTTCACTCACTTTATCACAGCAACTCATCCTTCGCCCAATCTCATATCTTTCCAGCCCCTCATACTTCATCCCGCCTCGATCATGCGCACAAGGTGGCCCCCATTTTTGCTAGGACCAAGAAGTTTCAAAATTCGCCATTATCATTATGCATAATCGAGTGGAATTCTCTTCCACCTAACATCGCCGAAACAACAGATCCTTCCATATTTAACTCCATGCTTCAGGGCTATTTGCATAGTGAAAAACATGGCTGACCTGTGTGTGATTGCCCTCGTTTTGTCTGCCGTTTTTGCTCCCGATACTTATTCAGTGTTCTTCGATGTAATTTTCTTAAGTGTTTTCATTATTATTGTACTAATGAATATGTACTCGATTAATGTTGGTGAACGTACTTGACTTGATGCTGTGATTTGATTTACTCGCTGTTTCCTTTTTATTGTTACTTTTTGGTATTCTGTTTTCTGTTCATGTTGCTCGAAATGTATGTATTCACTTAAATCCCCCCCTATGTAATGCCCAATTGGGCCTTTAGGGTATTGAAATAAAAATGCAATGGATGGAGCAGTATCGGGGTGCAAAAAGAAAAAGAAAACAAAAGGGTTAATCGAACGTCCGCGACTCTTTTTCGCAAACAGGTAACCGCTGTTGTTCGAGAGTCTGCTTTTTAAGCTTGGTCGGTTGAAGAAAAAAAAAAAGGCGCGTGACGTAAAGAGCTTAAAGAAAAGTAAAAACGACGATTAGCAAATCAAATGAAGAAAACGAAAAAATAACAAATCACTCACAGTGATAACATAAGCAAATAAATAAAGTAAACAATTAATTATTGAACAATAGGAAGAATTAAGAACAGATAGGCAACACTTGGAGAGCACTGAAGTAGAGACGACTGAAAGAAAGTATTGAAATGGTGTCAAAGAGGGGAAGGGGGGGGGGGCTTTTTTTAATCGGCCCTGGGAACTAAACTGGCGCGAAGCAGGTGTTGGCAGAAAATGAATTGATCCTGCGCCTGTACCTTGTGCCACGTTCCTATATATACTCAGCTTCGTAAATCCTGTTTTTTCTGTTTTTTAAATTAGGCACATTGTGTCGTAAACTGGGAGTTTCAGGAGTGATTTTACGGGTAAGAATTGGGAAAAAAAGGGGTCAATATCGGAGCTACAAATTTGAAACTTTGAAAGAAAGCCTCTAGTAACGAAAATTGTGAAGCAGAACTGTATAGTGTCACGCTATAATCTATGATTACCGTGCCCTGAAATATTAATTTATTTAGCTAAAGGCTTTGTATAGACTTTGTGAAGGCTACCGCGTCTGTTTCTCCTACTAATATCGTCCCTGAATGACCCATGCTCGCCTACCCGAGTTAAGAAAGGAGCAGAGAGAGAGAGAGAGAGAGAGAGCACGACCGACTGAGAAAAATAAAAAAAAAAGGGAAGGCGTTCATTTTCGCTCCTTTTACGCCCAAAAAAAAAGTCATTTCAATCTTTTGTTAAGGTTATCGCTTGCCACCATGTATATGACACATATTGTAGAGGCACGTTAGCTTTCTCGTAGGTTACAAAACTCTTCGAAGGGAGTATATAATGACTCCCTGAAAAGAGTTGAAATGGCTCTTTAAATGGCAGGCTAGGACCTCGAAAAAAAAAAGAGTCAGATTACTCTTTTTTTTTCTTAGCCTGTATGCGAATGCAATACAGACTGCGTGACATCGACTCCACACCCCCCCCCCCCCCCCACGCCCCGCCGCGGTGGTCTAGTGGCTAAGGTACTGCTGACCCGCAGGGCGCGGGTTCGAATCCCGGCTGCGGCGGCTGCATTTCCGATGGAGGCGGAAACGTTGTAGGCCCGTGTGCTCAGATTTGGGTGCACGGCAAAGAACCCCAGGTGGTCTAAATTTCCGGAGCCCTCCACTACGGCGTCTCTCATAATCATATAGTGGTTTTGGGACGTTAAACCCCACATATCAATCAATCAATCGACTCCACCCCCCCCACCAAAAAAAAAAGAAAAAAAAAGAACGAAAGACGGAGGAAACCGAGGGGTTCGTTACGAAGCTCGTGAAAAGATCGCGAGCTTCGTGACGTCAGCAGGCGGGAAAAAAAAAAGATTGTTCAACACTCGCCGTCATGGCTACTATAGCAACGCTGAATAACGCTCCCACATTTAAATGCCCATATATATATATATATATATATATATATATATATATACCCTCTAAAGTGCATGAACGAGAGTTGACCGCCGCTGTAGTTCGGACGGTAGAGCATGTGACGCGTCGTTCGAAGGTCGCAGGGTTATGGTGATCATGGAAACACTTACTGACGCAAAGAGATCCCCATAGTCGGGTACTTGTATGAAGACTTCAGTGATCGCCTGTACACGTGCAACGAGTGCCCGTTGGTCCTCAAATGCGCCGTCTGATGAAGAACGTCTTTTTTTTTTATTTATTCAGCTGGTTCTATGTTCAGCAAGAGGCGAGATGATACATTGACCGTATACCCAATCCTGTCGAGCGCTAGCTAAAAAAAAAAAATATTTGAAAAAAAAAGAAACGAGCGCGATGACGACGGAGAACAAACGGATGAAAAGGAACACTGGATAATCGCTCTCTAACAACCGAAGTTT